>NW_015507545.1:96373-98731 GCF_001515645.1 Sinocyclocheilus grahami | reverse complement strand
TGTGTGTGTATGTGTGTGTGTGTGTGTGGGTGTGTGTGTGTGTCTCTCGGTGTGTGTGTGTGTGTGTGTGTGTGTGTGAGTGTGGCTCTCGGTGTGTGTGTGTGTGTGTCTCTCGGTGTGTGTGTGTGTCTCTCGGTGTGTGTGTGTGTGTGTGCCAATAGGTGCAACAAAAATGTCTTAATGCAGCTACTATCTAATACTGTGAACAGAGGAATTATGTTGGATGTTACATTTTTTTACAATTGCTTACACATTAAAAAGCCTGACACTCAAAGATCAAAACTTCAGCCCAAATCTGCACAACTAAGCACATTCTCTGCCTCTTTTTACAAACAGTTTTTGCAAAACACTAAACACACTGCTCTACATTAGATACAGAAATCTAACATGATGTCACGTCTTTGTCATTTTAAGGCACTGCTTTTCAAAATTCTACACAGATATGAACCAACTGATCAAACACGGCCTTCAGGTGTGCAGACACTTAGGCGCTTAATTGTAAACTCAGCAATCAGGTGTAAGCACTATAAAAAGGCAACAGGTGAGTTTACCTGTCTTCAACAAAAATGGAAGGCAACATCACAGTAAGAGGAAGAGGAAGAGTGAAGATGCGAGGGGGAGTCCGAAGAGGAAGAGCTAGACCTGGATGAGGACATGGACAAAGAAGACGGGGACCAAATTTCTCAGATGCGATTCGAGCAACCTTGGTTGACCGTGTTGTAAACCATGGGTTGACACTGAGAGAGAGTTCAGACCAACTTCAGCAGATACTGTTGCTACAGTAATTCAGACATTTCGACTAGAGCACAGGAAAAAAACATTTCTACTGTCTACAGACAATATAACCTACTATATGCCCTCCATCAGTACTGTCTGGTACCATTCACTGTGTTCTGTGTTTGAAATTGTTTTGTGTGCTGTCCTGTGACAGTTACAGTAACATGTATTTTGATTGGTTATAGGATTGAGGGTCAAGAACGTAGAGGAAGGGGCCCCATATTCACAGAGGAACAAGAGCGAGCGATCATAAACATGGCCAATAATGCGATGCGTCTCGGAGAAATCCAGATGAGCATGCTGAAGGACAACAGGGTTTTTAATAATGTCCATCAGGTCTCTCTATCAACACTGCATCTTTAAAGAAAACATCACATACAGATGAAACAGGGTTTTGTTAAATTATTGAGAAATTTTGAATGAAGTGTTTCATTTTGCAAAATATCTGATATGTTGTGCTAATTGTGTGTAGATGTGTAAACCCTGTAGTGTTTTGACAAAATGAGCCTTGTTTTTAAAATCGTGCCCAATCAAGCGTAAAAACTGTAATATAACAGTCTTGTAGCGACACCTACTGGACAAAGAAAAAATTATGAAGACTATTTTTAGAACCACTGCATTTTATTCATAATTCATATGCTGTTCTCATTCACTCATTCACATAAGGGCTGTAACTCTTCTTTTTATTTAATTTTTTTCAGAAACAAAAAATAAATTCACATCACAACTCTGCACATTTGTGAGGGCAGTGAATATATTATAGTCCTATCAAAACAAAAGTAATAATTCACATTATCACCATAGATTATAGTAAAGTATATAGTAAAAAAAAAGTATATGATTGGATAATATTTGCATCACACAAAAGATAGAAAATTACATCTTTTGAGTAGTGAAAAACTGAAAATATTATTTTTCTTTGCTTGCATCATTTATGTTGTTTATTCATAATTACATGACACAAAACAAATATTTTTCTCACTTTCTTTTTCTTACTTCTGTCGCGACAATTCAGCATATCTTGCGTTTTATAAGATGTAATGAATTATTTTCCAAGCAACATCTACACAGTTTGAAATGTGCAACAAGCTGTAAAATATATTAAACTTTAAAACATATTTCTATATATATAACAGATTCTAAACATACAGTTTGGAAAGTGGAGCATTATGTGAAACTTTTCTTAATGTACAGTTAAATAACAAAAAAAATACAGAAACTAAATAATTTAACAGATTAGACAGACAGATAGATAGATAGATAGATAGATAGATAGATAGATAGATAGATTGAAATAGTCAGAATATAGATAGATAGATATACAGACAGACTGAGAGATAGATAGATAGACAGACAGACAGACAAACAGATAGACAGACTGAGAGATAGATAGATAGATAGATAGATAGATAGACAGACAGACAGACAGACAGACAGACAGACAGACTGAGAGATAGATAGATAGATAGACAGACAGACAGACTGACTGAGAGATAGATAGATAGATAGATAGACAGACAGACAGACAGACTGAGATAGATAGACAGACAGACAGACAGACAGATAGATAGACAGACAGAC
>NW_015507545.1:76373-93873 GCF_001515645.1 Sinocyclocheilus grahami | reverse complement strand
CTAAATAGTGACTAAACACGACCCCTTTTAATACATGTTAACCAGGAGTCGCTCTCATTTATAATCGCGGTCTCGTCTGATAAAATCAGCATGCATCTACACTAAAGAGCGGTTGTTGTGGCTATATTACTTTTGTGTCTCATGCAGCGCACTGTCTGCGTCTGAGTAACAAACTAAACAAAACAACAAACTAAAAAGTGCGTGTGATATTAACAAACGAACTACGCTCATATTTATAATTCCTAACACTCAGTAAGCGACAGGTGCTTGGAAACGCTGTATTCATTTATTGAGGAGTCGGCTGCGGTGCTTCTCTGTCGCTCGCTGCACAGAACAGACGCCGAGAGAGGCGACACTTCTCCGGGAAAGCCAGACCTCGCGCTCGCGGGACAGCTCTGGAGAAATCCTCCAGCTGAACCATAGCTAAGCTTTATCCAGAAAAGACTCTAGGTTTGTCAGCATGAATATTCTCTGGAAGAAAGCCGCTAAAAGGGTCTGAAAGCTGCTCAATCTAGTGCTAAAGTCGCGCTCGTGTGTGTGAGACGCGGGAGCTGATGGCAGAGGGCGCTGGATATTTGTGGCGGTCAGTGTGATATTGTGGATGAGTTCTTCTGTGTCATCACGTTCTATTAGTTCTACAGCTTCAGTTTCTGAGCTTTCACGCTTAGTAACACATACAGCTGTTCCCTCACCACAGTGCAACAGTGAAAAGAGACCCCTTTCAAACAGTGGCGCGTTCCCAACGTTGTTTAAGAGACATACACCGGTGCTGCAGTATTTTCTAAATTCATATCATAACAAAAATAAACACCGGTATTCGGTATGAACCGGTATACCGCCCAGCACTACGTCAACGTGTGACAAAAATGACTGTTTGTAGTTATAACGTGTGTGTTTCTCCACAGTGGCGTATTTGTTGATATTTCACGTGTGCTTTATAATGTTCTGTTGGACCTATTGGACCACCATCTACACCGTCTAAAAAGGTGCCTGTGATTTATGGTTTCTGCTTAAGGCTTTTGAGTTCGTTTCTAAAATAGTGTTTATTAAGAATCAGAACGTGGGAGTAAAACATGCAGTTCATATTCTACCCCAAATCTCTTCTTTGATTACTCTTACTTTATTCAGCGTCATTTTTATGATAATTAAAAACATTTTTTTACTGCTTACAAAATCTTTACTTGTCACACAGTTTCTGAAAGCTGACACTCAAACAGCAGAAGCACACCAAATCTGCAAAACCATACGCTAATTATCAGCTTTCATAGAACAGTTTTTGCAAAACACAACACACTATTCTCTGTGTAACACACACATCTAACAGGAATTAATATTATTTGACAAACATTATTGTTTGCAAATGTTTGCTTTTGAGATGTGTTTGTGCTCAGTGCCTTAAGTACGAGTTTGACCAACTAGCAGTTATCCAAAGGTTAATTAACCTAATTACGGTCAATCTCATACTTAATTAATCAGTCTTATTTTTGGGTTCAACTTAGACTAATCTACGCTTTTATGTAACTGAATTTTACAAAAGTATGACCAGTCTTAAAGAAAAAAAATAAGATGACTAATTTGTAAGACTAGTCTTAATTAGTGCTGTCAAATGATTAATCGCGATTAATCGCATCCAAAATGAAAGTTTTTGTTTATGAAATATATGTGTGTGCGCTGTGTGTATATATATATATATATATAAATATATAAATACACACACATACAATATATATATTGAAAATATTTACATGTATATATTTATATAATTTATATCATATATAAATATATTTAATATACAAATATAACATATTTTTCCTAAATATCTACATGGGTCAAAGACGTTAAGATGTCCGCATCAAAAGAAATGTACAAAAGTGATTTTATGTTCAAAGAAAGCATATTAAATATAAGTAAAGTGTCTAATTTTAAGGTTTCAAATACGTTTTTGGAGAATAAAATGTTAAAATTTGGTCGAAATAATGTTACATTGTCATTCAGTGTAACATAATATTTTTGTAAAAATTCAAACATGCTTTTTCTGACGTGTACATATTAAAATATATAAAAGAATAAGCGAGCATATTAAATTTGATTGTGCTTTAAATGAGTAAAACATTTGTACTGACAAATGGGCAAAACCAAAAATGTAAAATTACAACTAATTAGTATTTGAGGTGAAAGTAATTAGTCGTTTAATATGTCATAAATTGATTTTTGTTGTAAATATGCCTGACAAGATTGTTACACTGAATGATATTTTAGTGGGTGTCTTCTGTAAATCAGGGGGAAATGTATGATATTTATTTTTTGCTCTGAAAAACAAAAACAAAATTGCAATAAATTTAAACAGAAAACTTTTTACATTTTTTGGGGAAAAACAGCAACAATTTAAAGCAGTATTGCACTTACTGTGTTTATGCTTAAACCCTTTTTCGTCTTTGACCCACATGCATGTGTGTGTCTTTATTTATACATAATAAATATACACAGTACACACAGACATATTTTGTAAACAAAAACTTTTATTTTGGATGCGATTAATCGTTTGACAGCACTAGTCTAAATCTGTTATGTAACCAGCCCCTGAATTTGATGAGAATCACCTTTTTAAGAATATTAAGAATTACAAAAAAATAATAATAAATAAATAAAAATGACAACTGTAGGTGATAATTGCTTGGTTGTCATTAAAATGTCACAAGGCAAAAACAATCTTAATGGTTTTCTAATAGTCTTCAATTTCCTTTGAATTCCTTTCTATATTTTTTTCTATCTAGTTCCATTTATCATACAGTGATAAAGAGAGGTATGAGATGGAAGAAAGGCCAGATGCTCAGAAGCAGATTCTCACAGAAATCGCCAAGAAACTTCCCATCTTCACGCGCGCTCAGTCAGGAGGTATCAGACACCTGGCAGTGTTTGCCAGTCAAACATGTGATGGGATGTGAACGCGGGCAGCTGATCTTCTTTATCTCCGTGTCTTTAGCTGTCAGGTTCTGTGACCGCTGTCAGGTGATAAAGCCAGACCGCTGTCACCACTGCTCCGTCTGTGAAACGTAAGTCCAGCACCGCACCAACCCTGTTCCTGAAAACAGATCTCTCTACACAAAACCCCTATTTTAATTAAAGCTACAGGATGCTGTTGAGCAACACGACCTGATTTCACTACGTTCCTGTGTTTTTGTAGATGCGTTTTGAAAATGGATCACCACTGTCCATGGTAAATGGTAACTTATTATATTATGAGTCAAGTAATCTATTGTTCTCAGTTGTGTTAATCTTATCTCATAAGCAACATTACATTACATTTGTACAGTCTGGAATGCTAGATATGTGGCCTCTTTGTATGATGTGCTCTTCAGGGTAAACAACTGTGTGGGGTTCTCCAGCTATAAGTTCTTTCTGCTGTTCCTGTCTTACTCCATGATCTACTGCGTGTTCATTGCATCAACAGTGTTTCAGTATTTCCTCAAGTTCTGGGTGGTGAGTTACAGCAAGCAGTTTTGATGGAGCTCATACTGTATTAACTATAAGCATGCACGTGTTTTTGACCAATATCAATAGTCCTGTAATATGATTATTCCTGTAGTCCTGTCAGAGCAGCACTTAAAACACACACATACACCACAGTAACATCCGGAAGTGTTTTAATGTAATTCAAACGCATACATGCTAGGGGTGTCGAAATTAATCGTTTCTTCGATGCATCGCGATGCAGATGAGGACGGTTCGGTATCGGTTCGGTATCGGTTCAGTAATAGCCGATAACCGATTATAACGTACTGACGCTTTTCTGATGTAATTTCTCGCATACGTGCTTTGTCGTGGTAGCATACATTAGGCGCGTTCGGCTTGAAGCGCCGCTGCGCAGAAGGATCAGTGTATGACGAAGTACCGCGAGAGCGATAAGAGAGCAGACGGATCCTTAAGCTTTCGCGGTTGATGTCATACACTCATCCTGTGCAGCGCTGCTTCAAATCGAACGCGGCTAATGTATGCTACCTGAGCACGACCTGTAGAAGACGCACGCTGTGTGTAAATCATGTCACGCACTGTGAAATATGTAGGAGGTAGGGATGGGC
Source organism: Sinocyclocheilus grahami (assembly GCF_001515645.1). Classification (NCBI taxonomy): domain Eukaryota; kingdom Metazoa; phylum Chordata; class Actinopteri; order Cypriniformes; family Cyprinidae; genus Sinocyclocheilus; species Sinocyclocheilus grahami. The sequence continues at coordinate 89,794 of NW_015507545.1, read as the reverse complement.
AAATGAAGCATCGTGAAGCACTGAGGCTTTCCTCTGACTGTTTCGGGAAACAAATTCAAAGCTTTGAGTGTCTCGAAAACAGCGTCATCTGGTGGTTAATAAAAAATATAGCAGCCAAAAGCCAGTGAAAGACGCTCCATAGGACGAGGCATCTACCACATATTCCACAGATCGATTCAAGTTACGTGCACAAATAAAAGCCTAACAACTGTGTGTTTGTGTTTGTTGAGTTTCTGATAAATTCATTTACCCATTAAACTGCCATTTAATACCAGTACAGATATCAATATGATGTAAAAGAAGAATAATGTACTCGTATGAATTGCATATGACAAATGTTGAATTTTTCTGAAATAATTTGTATTCTTCATATTACTTGTATGACTGTGTATCTAACATGTAACTTAATAAATCCGAATTAAAACTTATTTGTAAAGTAAGATCTGGGGGATTGAACATTTCGACACGCAAAGTGAATCGCGCACGTGACTGGACAGAAAGTGAAGCTTCATTTGTCATTGGTCACGTGATTTACATACTGGGGTGTAACGATCCATTGATACATCGATCAAATGTCTAACGATATATCGATGACACACATAAAATATTGATATTTGTAGTATAAATAGGCACTTTATTTTGACAGTGGTTTACAGTGAATTTATAACAGCCAAGGGGCATTGTTAAAACTTATTGGAGCTTATTGCTTTGATAATAAACCTGCTGCTGTCAAAGAAAAATTAGTGCTCACTGCTTCTGACTGAATAACTTTTGTAACATTAATAATGATTAATCTATATTTACTTTATACTGTGAAGACTATGCAGTGCTATTTTACATTTAGTTATTACATTTCTGCACCTGAAAATGTCTTTTAGACCTACCTGAAAAACTTGAAAAGCACCGTTTACTGAATTTGTGTCTTTGTTCCATTGCATTTTTTTTATATTGCTTGTAATTTGGTTCTGTAGAATCTGTGGAAAAGATGTTTAGCACTGAGACCATTGTAGCAGCCAAAAAAAGTCTAAAATAAAGTTTCAACAGCTTTATTTTTGTTATTATTTATATATATGTTTCTACATTAATGTATTTTTGTAATACATTAATGTATTAGGTACTACAACTGGAGTACCACATATTTGTTGTTTCCTAATGAGAATTTACAGTATTTTACACATTGCACATTTTAGCAGACTTCCTTGGCTGCTGTCATGCCATTAAAAATTACTGATCTTATGTGTGACCTGATTTATTTATGTATTTTTAATTATTGAGAAAAAAAAAGTGTAGGTCTTTTTTTTTTTTTTTGAGTGTCCCAATTGAGGTACAGGATGTGATAAATGTTCATGTTGTATATTTTGGTTGCATTTGTGAGTTAATAAAAATGTAGATGGTTGTTTAAAATAGGAACATAATATTGATAAATCAATCAATATAGAATATTTTTGAGGTATCTGCAAATATCGTATCGCTGGTTATGAGAATCGGTATCATATCATATTGTGATGAACCATCTGATTTAGACCCCTAACACATACATAAATAACAAACACATTAATACAGAGTTCTGGCATGAAACTCTAGATGGCACAGTCCGATAGGTCTAACTCAGTCTGACCTAATGACATACAGAGTTCTGGCATGAAACTCTAGATGGCACAGTCCGATAGGTCTAACTCAGTCTGACCTAATGATGACATCATCATCACATGGCACAGCTGATTGGTTCCCTCCTATATCAGTAGCCAATGAGCTCGCTGCTCAACATTCAAATATATGACTAGTGCTTGCCGTAGCAGTTGCAGCTCGCTTCAGAAACCCTCCACCTTCCCCAGCTCCACCTGTATAGATCTGCTACGAGGTGATTCATATATGCTATATGGGGGTTATTTCATGTATGTTATATTTGCAGCAGCAGTATTTCTTACATGCCCACAGCAGCATGTTGTGGATGTATTGGCAGTAGCAAGTCTCGGTACTTGCTCTGCCGCAGCAGCGTAGCAGATCTATTTCGCCAAGACCAAATACATTAACATTGTCATGTACATTACCATGCCATGAGTTGTCATGACAGAAATGTGTTTAGTCCCTAAACCTCACTCATCTGGTCTGGTGCACTTGAAAAGCTCTGGCTGATTTCTTTATTGATATGATGCGCACATTTGAATGTAGTGTTTCAGGAAATCAAGCTCACAGACTTTAAAGGGATAGTTCAGTCAAAATTATAATTAAGTTATAAATAATGATGATCCCTTTAAGGGCATGTACAGTGATAATTGCTTTTTTGACTATAGCCACAGTTTGGTGCAATAAATGTATTTATGAAAAATAAAAACGTTTAGGGTTGCGCTACTGTGAAATATATACACATTTCAAAAGTTTCTTTGCATTTTTTTGTTAGGGAGATCTTCCCAATGGCCCTGCGAAATTCCACGTGCTTTTCCTGTTGTTTGTGGCGCTCATGTTTTTTGTCAGTCTCATGTTCCTGTTTGGCTGTCACTGCTGGCTAAAAACAGATCCACGCTAGGTAAGAAAGCCTTTCTGTTTATGCTGAATTGCTGGGTTCTCCTTTACCCTTTCATTGTATTTCTTCAAGAAGCAGAAACTTCATGAAACTTCATACTGCTTGCTACATTTTGAGCTTGACCTTTGGTTAGCAGAAGTGATTTATGTGACTCATATTTCTGGTGTGGACTGTTTAACCTCAAGGAACGTTCCTGTTTTTCAGAGGCTTTTTCTGCGCCAGTGTTTCAGAACGGGCCTGACAGGAACGGCTTTAATGTTGGGCTCAGCAGAAACCTCCGGCAGGTGTTTGGAGAGGATAAAAAGCTCTGGTTTATTCCAGTGTTCACAAGGTGAGCTCATGTCAAAACTGCTCACAGTCTGAAAGGATGAGAGAATGCATTAAACTGATCAAAATTTACACTGAAGACATAATGTTACAAAGGATTTATGTTTCAAATAAATGCTGTTGTAAATGCTTTTGTACTTTGTTCTATTTCTTCATCAAAGAAACCTGAAAGAATTTTACTCAGCTGTTTTCAACATAATAATAATAATAATAAATGTATTTTGAGCAGCAAATCATAATATTAGAATGATTTCTGAAGGATCATGTGACACTGAAGACTGAAGTAATGATGCTAAAAATTCAGCTTTGAAATCACAGGAATAAATTACATTTTAAAACATATTCAAATAGAAAACAGTTGTTTTAAATAGTAAAAAATATCTTGCTCAGTATCAATATTTTACTGATTTTGCTGTACTTTCGATCAAATAGATGCAGACTTGGTGAGCAGAAGAGACTTCTTTAAAAAAACGTTTGACTGCTAGTGTGAATATTTCCCATGTGTTGTGTTTGTCTCTCATAGTCAGGGTGATGGGCATTATTTCCCGCTGAGGACCCTGCGTGAATCTGAGAATCCTTTATTGGCCAACGAGGGGAAATGGATGGAGGACGGTGGATCAGATGAAGAAAGCGCAGGTGAGATCGCATTCAAGTTGAAATACATCTTTAATACTGCAACTAAAGCGTAATATGTAATGTTGTACTTCAAGCACATCTGATATACTAAATGTGCCACTAAATGTCAGTTCTTCTGCAACTTAATTGCACTTCATTGTCATTTTGGAACATCTGATCATTTTTGGTTAAAAATGCTCAAGTCTGTAGGCAGTGGATTCTTTTATTTTTGCTTCTTTAGAAGGCTTGTATCATGAGGAATCCAACTGTCTTAATCTTTTGAGAAGATGTCATACACTAGACATGAGTGCGTGAGTTTAAGTGCATAGTGTATATAGTATGTCAGTTGGGTAACAACATGAATAACAGCAACTGCTTTTCTTCACGGAAGTGTTGAGTTTTGAGCTAATAAAATCTGAATACAAATTGTACAGATCTTCACTGTTTTTACAGTTATAAGTGAATTTATATCTGCCTTCCAACTCAAACTTAGTGTTTTATTGTCCATTTCCATGAGACAAAATGTAATATTTAGTGGCACTGCTCTCAGTGGTTAGTCTGGAGCTCTATATTTGGATTTCAAATAGAGGTGCTATATCTAATACGGGTGCAGTGCAATACCTGAACGATACAGGGTTTATGGACATTTGGGGTCAGTAACATTTGATATTTAGTCATTTGGGTAACACATTCATATCTGCCTTCCAACTCAAACTTAGTGTTTTATTGTCCATTTCCATGAGACAAAATGTAATATTTAGTGGCACTGCTCTCAGTGGTTAGTCTGGAGCTCTATATTTGGATTTCAAATAGAGGTGCTATATCTAATACGGGTGCAGTGCAATACCTGAACGATACAGGGTTTATGGACGTTTGGGGTCAGTAACATTTGATATTTAGTAATTTGGGTAACACTTTAGTATAGGGACCAGTTCTCACTATTAACTAGTTGCTTGTTAGCATGCCTATTTATTGGCTGTTTATTAGCACTTATAAAGCTTAAAAACATACCTAATACCTAATCCTACCCAATACCTAAACGTAACCACTGCCTTACTGACTGTTAATAAGCAGTAATTAGGAGTTTATTTAGGCAAAAGTCATAGTTAATAGTAAGTGTGACCGTCATGTGTTTCCAGTTTATATTGTTCAAAGAAAGCTGCTGTTAGGCAGATTTTTAAACAAGTGTTAACTCTCTCCAATCCAATGTTATTTTCAGATGAAAATGGACCTTCAGTCATTATTAGGACGGAATCATAATCACTGGAGGGCATGAATACTCTGTGAGTATGGATTTTAGTGGTGAAGGCAAGCATTAGTCGATTACTATTAGCTCATATGTAGGGTAAGTCATTTAGGCATTTTCATTCCTCAAAATTATCTGGTCCTTCACAGTAGTGATCCTGGCAACACTACTCGATATAAAGATCTAGAAATAATCTAGTATTGAATCTATTCCCTGTTATTTGCTCATTTGTTCTAACACTAACATTGGTTTCTTATTTATTTGACTAGTAGGATCCTGGTTGACTTTAGCATCATGAGTAGTTTAAGAAACCACCAATCCTGGAATGAGACGGCTGCATTCCAAATCCTGGATCATTCCAGAAAAGCCTGTTTCTAGAGAGCTAAATATATTGGGAACAGTGAGGATTTTCTTGTAATGCTGATTACTTAGAACTCGTGCTGAATGTTATCAAGTGTATTGCTCATCTTTTATGAAGAGGAGAGCTGCAGGACAATCACTGGCATTTCCAGATGTCATAGACCTGTTGGACTGTTTATTGGTTGACTTTAGCATCATGAGTAGTTTAAGAAACCACCAATCCTGGAATGAGACGACTGCATTCCAAATCCTGGATCATTCCAGAAAAGCCTGTTTCTAGAGAGCCAAATATATTGGGGAACAGTGAGGATTTTCTTGTAATGCTGATTACTTAGAACTCGTGCTGAATGTTATCAAGTGTATTGCTCATCTTTTATGAAGAGGAGAGCTGCAGGACAATCACTGGCATTTCCAGATGTCATAGACCTGTTGGACTGTTTATTATCATGCTTTGATGAGAAAAGATGGACATCTCTGATGAAATATGATATACCAATATCTTTTTTTTTTCTCTTCAGATAGTGGGATAAATGTTTGAAAACTTGGACATGTCCAGATCATACTTCTCCCCAAAACAAAGTGAGATTAAATTAAGCCTGTTCATTGTCACACCCCTGGACTGTATCTGTGTGTTTTTCCCTCTCCATGTGCCTGCCCTGACCTAGTTTTCCCATGTGTTTGATTGTTCATTAGTTCCAGGTGTGTCTCGTCATCCCCTCGTCAAGTCATGTGTATTTATATTGAGTCTTGTTCTGAGTTTCGTCGTCTGGTATTGAATGTTCGTCTTTCCCTGCTACATGTGTGTTCCTGGTTCCTTGGATGTTTATTAAAGTCTGTTCGTTTGAAGTTTACTCCTCGTCTCCTCGTTCCTCGCTCCGTGCTCCTGACAGTAGCGATCGTGACATTCATGACCATATAATTTTTTACTCCTTTGCCAAGATCTTAACTCTTCACAGCCTTTTTTTTAAACGGAACTAAAGTTGTATTACGCAAAGAAAGGAAGGCGCATCTGCAGCAGTGGAGTGCACTTCTGCCAATGATGGGACTGTGTTGCTGGACTCCAGAAGGTCATGATTAAGGTCATTTTATGCACAGAATTAATTTATCTTTTCATTTATCATTTATCTAGCTGACAGTAACCATAAATCATTCCTACCTGAACAATGATACTGTGGAAGGATTTCCTGTTAACATAATCTCCCTCATGTTACGGATATGGATGCAATCCACTGCACCAATGACATTAGGGAAAGCTGTAACACAAAATAACGAGTGTCCTACTCTGACTGTGCTAATGCAACACTTTATTATTGTAATCTGTAGTTCGTGTTACCTGCAATCTCGTAGAACTCCTTTATGTGGAGGAATCTTCTGTGGCCAGGGAAGGTGATGAACCTGCCCTGACCTAGTTTTCCCATGTGTTTGATTGTTCATTAGTTCCAGGTGTGTCTCGTCATCCCCTCGTCAAGTCATGTGTATTTATATTGAGTCTTGTTCTGAGTTTCGTCGTCTGGTATTGAATGTTCGTCTTTCCCTGCTACATGTGTGTTCCTGGTTCCTTGGATGTTTATTAAAGTCTGTTCGTTTGAAGTTTACTCCTCGTCTCCTCGTTCCTCGCTCCGTGCTCCTGACAGTAGCGATCGTGACATTCATGACCATATAATTTTTTATATTTATATATGAAAACCTGCGAAAATGCAAAACTTGTATTTATACTTTTTGGTAGTACTTGCTATCCTACCTTTTAATCTCTAATTAAAAGCAGCACGATAAATAAATAAATGAATCAAATAACAATAAAAAATCGAATTTGTAAGCAATAACAAGAATTTAATAAGAATAACTGTTGAGAATAACTAAGAACTGAGACTTGCAGCAAAACTACAAATTAAAATATCTGGATGCATTACAGTAATGAGAACTGGAGGGGAAAGGTGCTTAATTATAATATCACAAAATAAAACAGGTTTCTTGTTTATCATGCACAATATAATTCCTTTTATGAATTCCCTTTTTCTTTTGATTTTGGGGTGAAGTATGACATGGACAGGTTTCGAGACGGTCACCCAATTTAAACAGAGAGCTCTTCCTCTGTCTCGTGTGTGTGTGTGTGTGTTGCCACCATTAATACAAGTCTCCATACTGAGTTGGTACGAAGTCAATCCTATGCATTTCTCCTCTGTATATCACTGTCTTTGGCTGATATTTTTATTGAGCTTGTTTTAATCTTAAATGACTGATTCAGACTGTGACTGTTTTCCTGTGGCCAATAGCGAGCGGTTTGGATTTACCTGCTTTCTTTTGCATTGTGATGCAATATAAAGACATTTTGATACCTCTCTCTCCCTGTAAATATTTAGGAAGAGACTGCTGAGGTCAGTATTGTTTAAGACTTGTTATACCTAATACAAAATCTGTTTAATGTATTACCGTAAAATCCATAAACACAGGCTGTTTTCAGATGATGAGACTGTCCTGTGTAAACTATTACCTTGTTTTCCTCTAGTGCAAAAGAAGTAGATATGGCATCGCAGTATGGTATTGTATTGTAAGTGGGCGAGTAATCCTTTTGAATTTGAAGTTTGAAAGGTATGTTTGAGTCCCGTTTGTGTGGCCGTCTTCAGATACTGTAATTGTCTGCATAAATAATTGATATGCCTATCATATGGTTCTCACTTATGAGGATCCTTATTAGCCAATGCTTATTGTTTGATTTACACTGCCCCTAATCTGAGGGCGATCATTGCTTCTTTTGACTGTGTATGTGCTCAAACACTTTCTTTTAACTCCATATCCACTACATGTTTAAGTTTACATGCCAATGTTTTTCCAATGGTGCAAAATATGTATTGTTTGAAAGTTCTGTCTGATGATTAAATGTTATAAGTCTTTCAATACTTTACTTTGGTGATCTTCACTTCTTGAAATCTAATATCACTAAGCGTGCGTGCCTTTTAAGAAATCACACATTATGACTGGAAAATGTTAATGTATCTATTTTCATTTATTTGTCTTTCAGAATGTTTCAGGGTGAAAGGTCAAATGCAAAAAGGCTGACAGCAGTCTCAACTGGCAAAGATCACGCCACATTTACATGCAACACTCCTTTGCCAAGATCTTAACTCTTCACAGCCTTTTTTTTAAACGGAACTAAAGTTGTATTACGCAAAGAAAGGAAGGCGCATCTGCAGCAGTGGAGTGCACTTCTGCCAATGATGGGACTGTGTTGCTGGACTCCAGAAGGTCATGATTAAGGTCATTTTATGCACAGAATTAATTTATCTTTTCATTTATCATTTATCTAGCTGACAGTAACCATAAATCATTCCTACCTGAACAATGATACTGTGGAAGGATTTCCTGTTAACATAATCTCCCTCATGTTACGGATATGGATGCAATCCACTGCACCAATGACATTAGGGAAAGCTGTAACACAAAATAACGAGTGTCCTACTCTGACTGTGCTAATGCAACACTTTATTATTGTAATCTGTAGTTCGTGTTACCTGCAATCTCGTAGAACTCCTTTATGTGGAGGAATCTTCTGTGGCCAGGGAAGGTGATGAATATGTGCGCAAGTGATTTCAGTGCTAGACTAACATTTCTTATCGTGTGGCAAATAGTACCTTTATTGAGGTTTTCAGCATCTCCAACAGAATAAAGGAACATGCCACTTGCTAAGAATCGCAGTGCTACGCAGACCATCTGTGGGACAGTGAGTGCGTGGCTCTGTGTTTTTCTGTTGTAGTTTTGGACCCAGCAGCCTACACAAATATCGGATGCCATCACCTGAGAATCTGTACCTCTCAGTCAGATATTTGTCTGCAAAGGCCAATGGGTCTGACCTGTCCTGGAAGACTCTTTCATGCTCGTCTGAGTATTAACACTTTCTCGTCTAGTACATCACCCAACAATAGGCACGCCATCATTAAGAGGAAACACCTGAAACGGACTTTAGCCTATATATACTACAAATTGACCTCGTCAAGGACTTAAATGAAACCACCTTTGCAACTTTACCAGCCATTTCTTCGAATCTCAACAACTGCAATAATATATGTATTCATCAAACCTCTGACAGCAATATGAACAGCAGTCTTCACAATAACAGTAGGCATACTTGGAGGAAAGACAGTATATCTGGTATTTTAATGCAGGATAATTAAAATGATGCAACATATTTACAGAAGACCATGGAGTGACTGTAAAACATTAATTTCCAGTAGGATTGGCAGCGGAAGTAACAGATAAATCACTAGGATTAATCTTAGCGTGGTTGTTAGCTGGTAGCTGCAAAGAATAAATCTCCATAGTAATCTATCTATTCCCGCCACCACCCCCTTCTGATGGAAGGACATGATCTATCTATCTGTCTGTCTGGAAGGACATTGTCTGTCTGTCTATCTATCTATCTATCTATCTATATGTCTATCTGTCTGTCTGTTTGTCTGTCTGTCTCTGCCACCACCCCCTTCTCCTGGAAGGACATTATCTATCTATCTATCTGTCTGTCTGTCTGTCTGTCTGTCTGTCTGTCTCTGCCACCACCCCCTTCTCCTGGAAGGACATTATCTATCTATCTATCTGTCTGTCTGTCTGTCTGTCTGTCTGTCTGTCTCTGCCACCACCCCCTTCTCCTGGAAGGACATTATCTATCTATCTATCTATCTATCTATCTATCTATCTATCTATCTATCTATCTATCTATCTATCTATCTATCTATCTATCTATCTATCTATCTATCTATCTATCTATCTATCTCTCTCTCTCTCTCTCTCTCTCTCTCTCTATCTGTGTCTTTCTGTCTGTCTATCAGTATAAGAACAGTCTGCAATTATTAATGTTAAAAATGACAAGATAGAAATAAAGCATTATAACAAGCAGGTATCTATCTGACAATATAGTGCAACAGATAACAGTCAACAATTATGAATATGAATATTAAACAAGATGACAAAATAGGCCCACAAAAAGAGCAAAACAATCAGCAATCAATTTACTTATCTATCTGACGCTATATTAGAACAAATAAGAATCTGCAAGTATTAATAAAAAAAATAAATTACAAAACACAAATAAAGCATTACAGAAATCAGGTATCAATCTAATCTATCTATCTGACAATATAATACAACAAATAGCAGTCAGCAATTATGAAAATGAAAAAGATGACAACATGCAAATACAATGTAACAACAATCATCTATCTATCTATTGAGGAAATAACAATCTGAAATTATTAAACAAAATGACCAAATACAAATAAAAGCATACAATGATCAGCAGTCAATCTGACAATATAACTCAACAATTAACAGCTGTCAGTCATGAATATAAAAAAGATTGCAAAATAGAAATAATAAAGCATAACAATCAGAGATCAGTCTACATATCTGACATCCTATAGCCTATCAAATACTAACAATCTGCAAGTATTAATACTAAACAACATGACAAAACACAAATAAAGCATTACAACAATCAGCAATCCATCTATCTGAAAATGGAATATAACAAATAACATGATTTATGTATAAATTGTATAGAAGATTGCAAAATACACAAAGTATTGTAACAACAACAGTCAGCAACAAATCTATTTGTACATAACAAATAATATCTGCAAATATTAATGCCAAACAAGATGATATCTATCTAGAGTGCCTGAACAAAAAGGTCTTAAAACAACCAAATCATAATAATCTGCTATTCTAAATCCAAAAGAAATAGACTAGCCGACAATGTAACGATCTGCAATAATCTGCTATCTATCAATCAGTCGGCCAGACAAGAATTCACCTGGTATCAAACAACATAATAATATTCAATTATTAGTATGAGAGAAATTATCAAACCAACAACAGGCCCATAACAAGTAATCATATGCACTTCTAAATGCTAATCAAGACAATTATATAGCTACAAATAAAGCATATCATATGGCAATAATCTGCAGTCTATCACTCTCAGAAAAAAAGTACAAAAGCTGTCACTAGGACAGTACTCTTTTCAAAAGGTGTATATTAGTGCGAAGCAAACAGCAGATGCTCTGAATGAGATGCAGATTCACTCTCTGACAGCAGGAGGCGCTCATGGAGCAGCAGATACAGCGTTTCATTGGATACCGCTGTAAACAAAGCAGCACTGCGCTGAAACACTACTTTAATATGAACTATACAGAGACGAGATAAAAAAAAGGTAAACTTTTCTGAAGACAGTCAGTTCCCCTCAGAAACACATTCATATAACCCCCCAAATCAATACTGAATCAACATTCTTCTAATAGTTTGTGCATCATGAACAGTGAGTGATATGCCTGCTACAGTATTTTTCTCTGTGCGTCCGTCTTCAGCATCTCTGGCCTGTGTTAACGGGCGTTTACAGACTTCATATTTTCACATAAATGACATTTTGGAAAACGATTGCATTGCAACGCAGTTTGTGCAAGTCCAGAACAGAGACAAGTTGCTTGCAATAAGACAAAAAACGGCCGGTTGCCGGTCGCATGAGTTCCAGGGGAAGCTCCTTAAGTTCGGCTGTCCTACACACACGTGACTGACCGCTTGCTCGCACCAGCAGGAGGAGGAGTGTCGTGTTACTCTCTACACTGCACTCAACCTGAGGGATTCCTACACTTTCAGTCTTTGAGGAGACATGAAAAACAACGCATACCGCAGGAACGGTATAACCGAAAATATTAGCGGTTTTGAAACCATGACATTTTCAAATCGCGGTATACCTTGAAACCGGTAATCGGCCCATGCCTACCCGTGGAACTCTTTACTGTTATTACTGTTAGAGCAGAGCAGCAGACATTAAATATGTGATGATTATAACTTTATAATTAGACCTACTGGCATTGCCTAAAAGGTTGCATTGATTGAGCAGTGTACTGATTATAACGGGAGTTTTGGTGAAAGTGCAGAACTCAAATCACTCATGCTGAACTTGAGAATGATTGACAGCTCAACTGATTATGAAGGGAGCGTTCTCTGATTGCATTCTGCGTATAATTTGATCACTATTAAACCCTCTGCTGCTCTTCGGTCACTTTTTACTGAATTTGTGACTTTTTTTTTTTTAAACATTAACTTAAATTTGTAATGTAATTTTGATCTAAGTTATCTAAGTTCATAATGAAATTGACTACTTAATGACTGCATTAATGCCGGTGACAAGTAATATCTTAATTGTTCAGAAATACATGAGATTAATTGGTTCCATGGCCATAGCTCAGTTGGATTTAATTGATGACTAAATTGATTGATAAATAAAGAAAAGATATAAGTCAAAATGATAATTGATTAATGAATGATTATATGTATTTTATCTGCTCCATGAATAATTCTAGATAACTTATCTGAATTGTTTAAATGTGTAGAGTCCACATAAGCTTGTTTTTCATCAACCGGTCAAAATTGACAGCAGGGCATGCAAATTCAGTCAATTTTTTGGCCAGACAGAAACTGCACACAGGCTGAATGTAAATATAAGTCTCTGTAAATCCACTCGCTGACAACAGGTGGCGCTTATGGACAAGCAGAATTACAGCTGTTTCCCGTAACCTCCATGCACAAAGCTTATTGTGATTAAGAACACGTCCTTTAGGTATTACATGGAGCGACGATGAAAACAAAATGCCATCGAATCGTTTCTGAAGACAGGCAGAACCACCATTCATATAATAAATTAATTCATATATTAATTTGTATAATTCTCTTAGCACTCTTTTAAAACGTCCCAGCGTTTCCGCCCTGTTTTCACTCAAAACGAAACTACTCTGCGTGCTTTGCGCACGTGAGACTGTTACTGAAAACTGTGCTTTATGCTGGATAGTATTTGAAGAGTTTGGTTTCAAAACGCTATAAATCCATTTGGATTAATTTGAGTAAAAATGTGTTTTCTTTACCAAGAAAGTGGCAAGAAGAAAACCACTATTTTCTGTTTCAAACTTTCACATAGCATCTTTAGGTTATAATAACATACAAAATCGGCTAATAAATTCTTAGATTTTACACGCCAGTATGTGTGTGAGAGACGTTCAACACAGATTTTCACTCGATAAACATGCTGACTGAGCGCTTGAGAGTTTCGCTCTCTGTCAAGCGTTCTGTACTATTTGGATGCGCTCAATGGATCATGTCATGTACTCAATGGATGTAGCACGCAGCGCACCTGTATTTGGCGCACCGTAAACTAGAGTGAAGGCGCACGACTCGCCGTCGCTTTACTGATAGAGCTGTGTTTCTCACACATGCAAAGAGAGAGAGCGGGGGTCTTGCATACCACGCTGAATCGACACGCTACATGTAAACCATACTCTTTGTTGCATTTTCCTGTCAAAA
>NW_015507545.1:74351-76216 GCF_001515645.1 Sinocyclocheilus grahami | reverse complement strand
GTCACATGATCTTCAGAAATCATTCTAATATGCTGATTTATTATCAGAATTATCAACAGCTGTGCTGCACAATATTTGTTTGGAAACTGCGATACTTTTTTCAGGAATCTTTGATGAATAAAAAGTTAAAAATAACACCATTTATACAAAATATAAATCTTTTCTAACAATATAAATCTTTGCTATCACTTCTTAATTGAACACATCCTCGCTGAATACAAGTTTTAATTTCCTTCAAAAAAAGAACAAATAAAAATGTAAGAAATGCTCTTCTTTTTAACTTTTTATTCATCAAAGAATCCTGAAAAACGTATCACGGGTTCCAAAACAATATGAAGCAGCAACAGTTTCCAGCTCTGATAATAAATCAGCATATTATACTGATTTCTGAAGATCGTGTGACTCTGAAGACTGGAGGAATGATGCTGGAAATACAGCTGCGCATCACAGGAATACATTAGATTTTAATGTATATTACATTTACATTTAGTCATTTAGCAGCATATTAAAATAGGAAAACATTATTTTACATTGTAATAATATTTCACAATATTACATTTTTTCCTGTATTTTTGATCAAATACATTTTTTTAACTCCTGTAAAAACATAAAAAATCGTTCTGATCCCAAACTTTTGAACGTTAGTGTATATACATAATTCTAAAGTAATCCACTGAGAAGACTAATATACATTCCATATTCTATTTAACATTTCTTCCCTTGTATTTCTTGACTTTCTTTCAGCTGTCAAGTGAAAGCCGAGCGTCATCAACGTGGTCGAACAGCAGAGCTCAGAACAGCCCACAGATCTTAGAAGCAGGAAAAGTATGTGGAAAATAAGACTTTTTTTTATGACATTGATTCATGCTTTAGCACAATGAGTGAAATGCAGTCTGCTGTCAGAAGTGTTAAAGAGTCGGTGTGTTTTAGTATTTGCAGATTCCAGAGAGACAGTGCTGGCACGGCCACGCAGGTGGAGGACTCAGTGCAGACCCCAAAAATGTGGTAAGGTTTTTTTTTTCTTCTCATATGTATATAATCGAGATTCAGTCCATATTGAGGATTTTTAACGCAAAATATTTTTTGGGGCTTATTGTGCAATATTAATTGGTGCTTGTTATTACAAAATTGTGTGTCTTACATTTACATTTAGTCATTTAGCAGACGCTTTTTTTTTATCCAAAGCGACTTACAAATGAGGACAATAGAAGCAATCAAAACCAACAAAAGAGCAAGTGCTATAACAAGCCTCAGTTAGCTTAACGTAGTGCTGGGCGGTATACCGGTTCATACCGAAAACCGGTGTTTATTTTTGTTATGATATGAATTTTGAAAATACTGCAATACCGGTGTATGTCTCTTAAACAACGTTGGTGGAACGCGACACTTTGTAAAGGGTCTCTTTTCACTGTTGCACTGTGGTGAGGGTGTACAGATGTGTGTTACTAAGCGTGAAAGCTCAGAAACTGAAGCTGTAGAACTAATAGAACGTGATGACACAGAAGAACTCATCCACAATATCCACACTGACCGCCACAAATATCCAGTGCCCGCTGCCATCAGCTCCCGCGTCTCACACACACCAGCGAGACTTTAGCACTAGATTTAGCAACTTTCAGACCCTTTTAGCGGCTTTCTTCCAGAGAATATTCATGCTGACAAACCTAGAGTCTTTTCTGGATAAAGCTCAGCTATGGTTCAGCTGGAGGATTTCTCCAGTGCTGTCCCGCGAGCGCGAGGTCTGGCTTTCCCGGAGAAGTGTCGCCTCTCTCGGCATCTGTTCTGTGCAGCGAGCGGCAGAGAAGCACCGCAGCCGACTCCTCAATAAATGAATACAGCGTTTCCAAGCACCTGTCGCTTACTGA
>NW_015507545.1:70780-73553 GCF_001515645.1 Sinocyclocheilus grahami | reverse complement strand
TGGAGGATTTCTCCAGTGCTGTCCCGCGAACGCGAGGTCTGACTTTCCCGGAGAAGTGTCACCTCTCTCGGCGTCTGTTCTGTGCAGCGAGCGACAGAGAAGCACCGCAGCCGACTCCTCAATAAATGAATACAGCGTTTCCAAGCACCTGTCGCTTACTGATTGTTAGGAATTATAAATATGAGCGTAGTTCGTCTGTTAATATCACATGCACTTTTTTGTTTGTTGTTGTTTTGTTTAGTTTGTTACTCAGACGCAGGCAGTGCTCTGCATGAGACACAAAAGTAATATAGCCACAACAACCGCTCTTTAGAGTAGATGCATGCTGATTTTATCAGACGATGCTGTGATTATAAATGAGTGACTCCTGGTTAACATGTATTAAAAGGGGGTCGTGTTTAGTCACTATTTAGTGTGCTATTGTTTGACAATATTCACTCTGACAGTAAAATAGGGCATTCTCAGTCAATATACTGCAGTATTTCTCTCGCAGTCAGTAGAAGATATGGTTAACACCCGCTCACACATGAAAAAAAATACCGTATTGTACCGTGAAACCGCTATAATCTTGGAAAATACCGTGATATAAATTTTTGGTCATACCGCCCAGCTCTAGCTTTTTTTTTCAATTATGTAATAAATAAAAACAGATAGAATAGAAAAGAATAGAGCAAGCTAATGTTAGAGGCCTTTTTTGAAAAGAAATAAAAAGAAAACAAATAGATGGAATACAAAAAAATTAGAAAAGCTTAAAAAAAAGAAAACAAGTAGTAAATGAAAACTTTTATTTTTATTTTGTATAAAGAATAGAATTAGAATAGAGAGTGCTTGAGTTAGAGGGTCAAATAAAGATGGAAGAGATGTGTTTTAGCCGATTCTTGAAGATTCGGGTCGTTCCACCAGGAGGGAACATTTCATTTAAAAGTCTGTGAAAGTGATTTTGTGAATTTTTATTTTTTTGCCTTAGTCAAAATGTAATAAACATAAAACATCAACTGACATCAACAAGCCTCTCATTTTTCAACTTCCGGGCAAAATCACAAATCTAATATAATTTAATGTATACCACTGAATGTCAGAAACTCGGTGGTCTTCGTGTCAAAGAAATTAATGAGAGAAATGTGTTATCATTGTAGAGTAAAATGTACTTCATAGAATAATAATAATACATGTATTGAATTCAATTATTTTTATTACATTTTAATTATAGGCTTAAATCAGAACTTCCTACCCCCACAAAAAAAGAAAAGAAAAGAAAAACATTAAAATGGAAAACACTAAATTTGGACAAAAATAAACCCGGTTGGTCAATGCTCAACTACACTCTCCTCAGATCAAGTCGCCATTGCCACTAGTTGTCAGATTATATAATATTAGCATCATTTTATTACTCTGTCAACCATTATTTTAGTATTTAAGTGCAAATGGACAATGATTCTAAAACAACAGAGAACCTCTTCCTCCTGTAGCTTTGAAAATATTGCGTATATCTGTGTATGATTGGATCATGTAGACATTTGGACTATGTTGAGTGGATTTATATGTTTACACTTTATGGTGTGGTGTCTGTGGTTTATGCTTTCCTTTTGTAGGCTATCACCTCATCGATTGGATAAACTTCATTAACCCCCAAAGGGAGATTTACATGTCACAGCAGCACATGCCACACAATAATCAATAATACATTAATAAATACAAATGCAGAAAGACATTCACAAGAACTTGTCTTTCCCAGTATCAGTTTCACAAAGCATTATGATTATATACAACAAAATGATTCTATTCTAACATCATGTATAACACTGATTGTACAATCTATTGTAGATAGTATTGTCAGACCAATCACGCTTGCTGTTCAAATATACACCCAAGTACTTCTATGTTGTTAAAATCTCACAGTGTGTTTTTACTGATGCCACTTGCTGAGGAGATCTACTATAAATCAACCACAGTCTCCTTAGTCTTACTTGCACTTAGCCTAAGATAGTTTTATCTCACACCAGTCCACAAAACTGCATCCTCACATGTGGTATATAGAGAGGTGGTTAGTTAACCAGTTGACCATACTCTGATGTACTCCAGCATTTTTCATCTTACTTCTAAGTAGTGTAGGCTGGATAGTATTAAATGCACTATAGAAATTAAAGATTGTTACCCGGAGTGACTTTGTGTAAGAGAGAAATAATTGCATCATCTGCCCCAACAGCAGTTTTATAAGCAAACTGTAGTTTATCGTCAGCAGAAAACATGACCTGCTTTATATTGTTAAATACTGGCAATCTTTCAAAAACCTTCATCAACAGCTGTGCTGTCTATAGTGTGAGAACTCTTACACTTCTAGTAAACCTGACCAACTAGAATGGTGGGTTGTGCTTGCAGAGAGCTTTGTTGATTACGATGTTGGCGGTCTGGTTTTGTACATTGTGCTGATCTCATGTGTAGATGGGTTGGTTGTGGATGGACTGGCCAGTCATCAGCACTGAGCTGGATTGCAGAGGGCTTTGTGGATCTCTGCTGCCCTCTGCTGCAGATATGGTGTATCATACAGCACCACTTAATAATTTGGAACCTAAATATTACCGGAAATGCCTGGGATGTTGAAATTAAATTTGAGAGAATGAAAATTGTGAATGAAAAACTATGTACGTACACCACACATCACATATCTATATATATACAGCTGCAGCTCAAAATTTTTTTTCATTTTTTTTAATTATTTCAAAAAGTGAAACTTTCATATATTCTAGATTCATTACATGTAAAGTAAAATATT
>NW_015507545.1:55780-65780 GCF_001515645.1 Sinocyclocheilus grahami | reverse complement strand
TAAGGTTTTCTGACCCCGAGACTCAACTATTTTCTGCAATTCTCCAGCCGTGGCCCTCGGAGAGTCTTTAGCCACTCAAACTCTCCTCCTCAGCGTGCATTAGGACGATATGAGATTTACTGCTGATCACAGAACTGTGCTTCACTGAAAGATACGCTGAAAAATCGCAGCTCCTGCCTAATTTTTTCATTTCGATTTATCGTGCAGCCCTAATATTTGTGAAGCTCAATTATCTTTTGCTGCACATCAGAAATATATTCTTTGTTTTTTCTCATTGTGATGGATGATTAAGGGAATCTGGCCTTTGTTTTCCCTCCTATTTATATTTCTGTGAAACAGGAAGTCACGGCTGGATAATTTCATGCTCATAATCACCCTGGAGTGCTCAAAATTGTAAATATGAATGGGAATATACTTCAGAGATATTTTACTCACAAGAATTTCTAGGGGTGCCAATAATTGTGTCCAACGTGTATTTGAGAAACACATTTATTTCATAATATTTAGCCCCATTTTAAATTCTTATTATCCAATGAAAGGTTAGATATTTGTGAATTTTTTAAATAAAAGCTCAAAATGATTAACAATGCAGATTAATTTTCACAGCCTTCTTTGATCATATATACCAAGGGTGCCGATATTTTTGGCCATGACTGTATATGTGTGTGTGTGTAGGGCTGCGACGATAAATCGATGCAGAATTGATTTGTGGATGGATTCTGAGATCTTCCGAATGCATCGCAATTCTCTCTGGAATCGATTCTGAGCTTAGGTTTTAACAGCAGATGATGCTCTACTCTAGTTTTTATCCGCACACTGAAATGCTCATTAAGAAGAGTGCTAAAGGGCGCTTGTGCATTCGGCTGAGTCTGTAATTTCACCTCGGCTCAGAATGCTTTTATGATGCGAGATTGATGTAAACACAGCCCACTATGAACACCCTTGTAATTCGCTTCAACCTTTTCGATTTTTACGAATGATTATTTTAGGCCAGATAAACAGCGCCATCTGCTGTTCAAAACTAAGCTCAGAATCGACTAGAGAAAGAATCGCGATGCATTCGGAAAATCTCAGAATCGATGCGGAATCATTTCTCGATTCGCGATGCATCGATTTAATTTCCCAGCCCTAGTGTGTGTACACACACACACACACACACACACACACACATTATTCTGATTTATTTAAAGATTTATATTTTTATTCTGGAAACCCTTTTAAAAATGCATATTTTTTGCTTTTTGGCAGCTGAAGGAAGTGAACTCCTCTAAGGTTCTGGTGGCCATGTTGACGTATGTTAGGCCCAAGGACAGACCGGACCTGCGCGCTCGAGTGGCCATCTCACTGGGTCTCCTCGCTGGAGCCAACGTGCGTTTCTTTATCATACCACCGCTATATCATTTAATGGGGCATTGTCTTTTTATACAGGTCTAGCTCTGTGACGAGTAACGTTTAGGCTGTTTGTATTTTGATATGTTGTGCTTCGGGGTGTAATGTTACAATGGGATTTTGGTGTGTCTGCAGGGGAAAAAACTAAATGCATTTTTTTTTGTATTTACATGAAGTCTGTCAGTACTGCTGGAACTGGCTAATATGAAGTGCTTCCAATTTTGGATGCAAAATATATTAGCCAACTGTATAGCTTATACCAACAATTACAGATAAGTTTTCCAGCAGGATTTGGCACCTGGCCACACTGCCAAAAGCACCAAAAGTTGGTTAAATGAGCATGGTGTCGGTGTGCTTGACTGGCCAGCAAACTCACCAGACCTGAACCCCATAGAGAATCTATGGGGTATTGTCAAGAGGAAGATGAGAAACAAGAGACCAAAAAATGCAGATGAGCTGAAGGCCACTGTCAAAGAAACCTGGGCTTCCATACCACCTCAGATTCTTTGATTACGTTCTGCACACACAGAAGTTAAAACAAAGCTGCAATTGTTCATAATACATGCTGAACTAAAATATGAATTAAATATTAATACGAGTAGAAGCAATGTACGCTAAGGACCTTTTTAATGATTTTGTTTTCACTTATAATTTAAAAGGCTTTTTTTAAATAATTCATGTCATAATTTAGTAATGTATGAGCATTTTACATCCTTGCATTGAGCATGTGAATGAAATGATCTGTTTTGGAGCTGCTTCTCCTTTAAGACTTTTCTCCCACTCCTCTGATTAGCTTACATCATTGCATTTGCATTTTGAAAGACTAGCTCATGAACAAGGTGACTAATATAACACTAATCAGTTCGCGTGCTCCAGAATACCATAAAATCCCACAGTTTTTAACCGTCCCATTATTTAAAAACAATGTGCATCCTGATGTTCTGGAGATGTTTTGCTGCTTGTTTTCAATAAATGCTCTTTTTTTCCAGTGAGAAGGAAGTTTTGAGTTCTGAAACAAGTTTATGTGTGTAGTGTTGTTGAACCCATGCATGTCAGAAGATCAAGTGAAATTTGAAAAATTTGAACAAACCATTTTGTCACATTATTTCTAAGTTATTTTTCTTTTCTGTCTGCACCAATTTACACCCAGAAAATTAATGTTTTTTTAATGTTTTTTGGTTTGTTTTTTTGACACCTTCTCCCATAGGAGAGAAATCCCCCCCCCCCCCCCCCCCCCCCATCAGCTTGTGTGATCTTCTCAGTGCAAATGACCGGCTGATGACATTTCACTTATTTACTTTGCTGATATCCTAGAAATAACAAGGAAAAATCTTTTTTTTCCCGATTGAAAGTGTGTTTTTGTTTTTGGTGTGGTACTTTTTCTAGGCCCCTTGTACTGGTCTGCACACAATTTCCTTTTTTTCCCTTAAGCTTTTGCACTCGTTTTTCAAGTACATTTCAGACATTTAATTAATGAAAATCTATTTAACATATGCTTTGAGTTTATGCAGTTTCTTATATATTTATGTTTCCCCCAGTTCTCAAAGTTATGTATTTACACAGAAGAGTATTTGAACTCCACGATGATAACCACAAAAACTTCAACAACAGAAACTCTGTTAATATGTGTTTAATCTTACAGTGTGTGTGTTAAAGTAACCAGATGTATAAACCAAATCTAAGGAGACCAGCTCAGCTGTGTGTCATTGTGGGATTTCTCGCCCATGTGTGCCTTATCCGCATAATTAATGAAAATCTATTTAACATATGCTTTGAGTTTATGCAGTTTCTTATATATTTATGTTTCCCCCAGTTCTCAAAGTTATGTATTTACACAGAAGAGTATTTGAACTCCACGATGATAACCACAAAAACTTCAACAACAGAAACTCTGTTAATATGTGTTTAATCTTACAGTGTGTGTGTTAAAGTAACCAGATGTATAAACCAAATCTAAGGAGACCAACTCAGCTGTGTGTCATTGTGGGACATACACTACTGCTCAAAAGTTTGGGATCAGTAAGACTTGAAATGTTTTTAAAGAAGTGTCTTCTGCTCATCAAGGCTGCATTTATTTGATCAAAAATACAGAAAAAAAAGTATACTTGCAAAATGTTGTTACAATACAAAATAATGGTTTCTATTTTAATATCCTTTAAAATATAATGTATTTCTGTGATGCAAAGCTGAATTTCCATCATCATTACTCCAGTGTAAAGCGTCACATGATCTTCAGAAATCATTCTAATATGCTGATTTATGATTAGAATTATCAACAGCTGTGCTGCACAATATTTGTTTGGAAACTGCGATTCTTTTTCAGGATTCTTTGATGAATAAAACGTTAAAAAGGACAGCATTTATTCAAAATATAAATATTTTCTAGCGACATAAATCTTTGCTATCACTTCTTAATTGAACACATCCTCGCTGAATAAAAGTTTTAATTTCTTTCAAAAAAAGAAAGAATACAAATGTACCGACCCCAAACTGTTGAGCGGTAGTGTATATTGTCAGAAAAGATTTCTATTTGAAAGAAATGCTCTTCTTTTTATCTTTTTATTCATCAAAGAATCCTGAAAAACGTATCACGGATTCCAAAACAATATGAAGCAGCAACAGTTTCCAGCTCTGATAATAAATCAGCATATTATACTGATTTCTGAAGATCATGTGACACTGAAGACTGCAGTAATGATGCTGGAAATACAGCTGCGCATCACAGGAATAAATTAGATTTTAATGTATATCAAAATAGAAAAAAAACATTATTTTACATTGTAATAATATTTCACAATATAAAATTTTTTCCAGCATTTTTGATCAAATAAATGCAGCCTTGATGAGCAGAAGAGACTCCTGTAAAAAAAAAACGTTCTCATCCCAAACTTTTGACCGGTACACTCTTAAAAATAAAGGTGCTTCAAAAGGTTCTTGAAGCGGTGCCATAGAAGAACCATTTTTGGTTCCACAAAGAACCATTCAGTCAAAGGTTCTTTAAAGAACCATCTCTTTCTTACCTTTTTATAATCTGAAGAACCTTCTTTCGCCACAAACAACCTTTTGTGAAACAGAAAGGTTCTTCAGGTGTTAAAGGTTCTTTATGGAACCATTTAGACAAAAAGGTTCTTCTATGGCATCGTGAAGCACCTTTATTTTTAAGAGTGTAGTGTTAAATAAAGACTGATGAGGGCTTCATAAATGGATAACTCACTTATGTATTAGCCAGTCTGACCTCTGTCATCGTCCCGTGGCACAGAATTCAACATGGAGGGAATCGTCCACTATTATTGAACCAAAAGAGAAAGCTTATCAAACCTTGCTTACAGACAGGTTTTGTTTGGCTCATGCCGTGCGTTTGAGGTCTTGTGTGTAACTAAAACCGGTTCAGAGTCACTTGGAAAAGGGCATTGCTATGGATGCGTGCTGTTTGAAAAGCCACAGTATCACTGAGGTGTTGGCAGCTCATTTTTATCTTCCACAAATGAAGCTTCAGTGCAGTAATTAGTACGTTACGCATCTCTGCTTTGCTTTGCGGTGACATTACTTCCCGTAAAAGCAAAGCTGCACTGTCTTTTTTCTGTGGAAAACACAAAATTAATTTATTTGAAATGTTTTTTTTTTGCAGTTCTAATGAAAGCTAGTGGTGTCCAGTGTGCTTCGGGCTCCAGCGTTTGTCGTATAATCTTTGTGTTACACAGAAGTCATACAGATTTGGAACGACATGAGGTTGAGTAAAGGACAGAATTCATTCAGACAGTTTAGCTTCAGGATTGTTTTCCAATTATGTTTTTCTCTGATAATTTTCAATGTATTTTAACATATGTACAATTCAGTTTAATTTAAAACAGCATGAATGACCATGCATTTATAAGCACCATGCAGGGCTCAACTAAATGGGTGGCTTGGCACCAGTGTGAACGTTTGTGGTCTGTAAGATTTTTTTGAAAGAAGTCATTTTTAATGTACTTTAAAGTATAATTTATTTCTTTGATGCAAAGCTGAATTTTAATCAGTGTCACGTGATACTTTAGAAATCATAGTTTTATTTTTCCCCCCAAGGAAGCCTTAGCCAATGCACAAACACCCGATGTACTTGCTACATTGTTAGAAGAATGGCATCTATGCTAATATTAGTCTGTTTCTCTCTTATTCCGAGGTCACCGTAGCCACCAGATCCAGTCTGTATCCAGATCAGATGGTCACTGCAGTCACCCAGATCCAGTACGTATTCAGACCAGATGGTGGATCAGCACCTAGAGAGGACCTCTACAACCCTGATTGCCAGCAGAGATCAGGACAACTAGATGAGCCCCAGAGACAGATCCCCAGTAAAGACCTTGTCTCAGACGGCCACCGGGACAAGACCACAGGAGCCAGACGAGTCCTCTGCACAATGTGACTTTGCTGCAGCCTGGAATTGAACTGCTGGTTCGTCTGGTCAGAGGAGAGCTGGCCCCCCGACTGAGCCTGGTTTCTCCTAAGGTTTTTTCTCCATTCTGTCACCGATGGAGTTTTGGTTCCTTGCCGCTGTCGCCTCTGGCTTGCTTAGTTGGGGACACTTCATTTCCAGCGATATCGTTGACTTGATTGCAACTTATTGCACAGACACTATTTAAACTGAACTGAGCTGGATGATTACATCACTGAATTCAATGATGAACTGCCTTTAACTGAAAAATGAATGTTTACTATTGTCATTTTGCATTATTGACACACTATTTTCCTAATTAATGCTGCTCAGTTGCTTTGACACAATCTGTATTCTTAAAAGTGCTATATAAATAAAGGTGACTTGACTTGACTTGACAAAACTGCTTTTCTCAGATCTAAAGGCAAGTGGTCTATACATGGAGAGTGTTGTCCATAAGCACAGCAGCCATTCTCTCGTTAGGAAGCAGCTAAAATCTCTGCATACGCAGTTCATTTTCTAAATTATTTATTTTTTCTTAGAAAGCCCTTTTTAGTGTGTTTAATTTCATCGCAATCTATATTTTTTTGCATAATAGTTATTTGGAAATTGAACATGTTCTCTCCGTTAAGCATCCATTAAGCATGTTTTCTTAGATTGTGCTGGTTTGAACTCATTGAGAAACTCTTTTGAAGAGATTCTTAACAGAGTTGAGCCAAATACAGTTTTGTAGTTTTTTAGCAAAAATAAATGGAAATAAATTAAACATGATATAATTCAGCCATAATATTTCTCGCCATGAAAATAGCCACAGAAGCTGGAATGGCGTTAAACACACACAAACAAACAAACAATTTGGAAATTCTGGTAGAAAATGTGCTTAATTGTCATGAAAAATGTCCCAGTGCAAAACATCTCACTGGGCTTTTCAGGGTGAAATATGACCAGGACATGTTCTTGACACGAGTTTCATGAGATTCACTCAAGATTCATCATCGAGTGCTGTAGAAATGTGCCATTCACCTAAAATGAGTCACACACGATGAAAGGGGTGAGCAAAAGTGGTGCCAGATTCAAGGGAAATATCGCCCGGCTAATGCGCCGCTGTTTATTGGCACGACCCAGCAGCTGTCCGCTAGCTTTTAATTATCTTTAATAACCATTTCAGTTCCATTAGTGGATGCATCAAGCAACTCATTTTGAGCTGTGTCTGCAGGAGGCTGTTAATGCCTCTCTGCCCATCAGTGCACTCAGGAACCAAGAAAAACATTTGGCGTGCTCACATCAACCTCTCCTTTTTTCTGCTTGTCCTCCAGATAACCAACATTATGGTGCCCTTCATGTTTAAATATGCGGTGGACGGCCTGAACCAGATGTCGGGACACATGTTGAACCTGAGCGGCGTGCCGAACACGGTGGTCACCATGGCAACGGCTGTTTTGATTGGCTGTGAGTCGTGTCTTGGCAGGTGTTTGACTTCATTTTGGGAAGCGTGCTGCATATTAAGCGCCGACTGACCTTTCCCCCAAAGTTTTGTGTCAATATTGCTTTTTAGATTCATTGTGATGCGTTTTGTCATGCATGCATCTGCTCTGGGTGCGAATGCAGTTTGGAAGTTTGTGTTTCATTTGCTCGTCACTTTAACTGCACTGACCTCAAACTCCTGGCTGAACTATAACACTGTGTCCGCAAAGAGAAAAATTGATTCACCACAATGGTTTCTTAAACCATTCCCATCAATGCACCAAAATTAGAAGCATTATTTATTGAATATAGTGTATTTTTACTCTCCTGAGGTAATGGTGTTTAGCACAGTGCTTATTTTATCGTGTTGGTGTTTTGTGACCATTGTTCACTGTCTAGACCAGCATTGTTTTAGTATCATTGAGATACTTTTAATTCATGTTTATTTATTAATTTTTTATTTTTATATCTTCCCTTTTCAATTTATTTTTGGTTAAAGTTTTAGTATTTTTGTTTTCTTTTCTTTTTTTTTGCATTTTGTTTGCTGTATGTCTTTATAGTTTTTTTTCTTCTTTTTTTTCAGTTTTAGTTATTTTAGTACATCAAGTTAAACCAATTTAAACTAAGAAATGTTGCCTATGCAACCATTTTCTCAAATGTTTTTTAAATTTCAAGTAACGCAAGTTATCTAAATATAATAACCCTGCTCTAAACCTTACAGTTAAACTGGCGACTATGCTTTTAGGAATTTTATGTAAACATCCATTTTGCACATTAAAAATGAGCCATAGCAGTTTTTCCTGGGTTTTCTGTCGGGTCCAGTACACTCTAAAAAATGCTGGGTTATTTCAACCCAACTTTGGGTCAAATTTGGACTAACCCAACTGTTGGGTTAAATTTTTACATTACATTTTTAACCCAAAAGTTGGGTTAGTCCAAATTTGACCCAAAGTTGGGTTGAAACAACCCAGCATTTTTTAGAGTGTATGTAGTTATAGTTTCAGGAGGTTTTCATAGTACATAATTTAATAATACATACAGTATTATTACTAGGACAGAGCAGGAATGTGTCAGAAGACAGAAAGTGTGTTTATCTTGTAACTTTTTTTTAACATAAGCTTATTTTCATGTTGTTTTTTTTCCACAAACTTCGCCATCATCAGGTGGTTTTCATCCATGCATTAGAAGAGAATGGTTGCATAATTTCATAAAGCACTCGATGGCCCAAGCATTTACAGTGTCAATCTAAAACTTTAAGGCTAGGTATTTGTGAACAGTACAGGTGTGATATAAAATAGCACATGTCCCTGTCATGGAGTTTGACCAGTACAGACTAATTTATTCATATAATTCATTTTAGTCTTAGTTTGCTTTTGTTGAAGATTGCGGTTTGTGCCACCCAGTGGAGCCCAAGTGCATGTTTGAATAAAGACAAATTAAGATAATGACTAATGGTAACGAAGCACTTAGCGAATCATTGTGTCTTAAAGTGAAAATTCAGTGTCTTCCCATAACTGCATATTTTAACGAGAGCTATTAGGTCCTGTGCACACAGACCATTAAATGCTTCTCTGCTGCTGCTTGTGTGATTTGTGTGCGCTGCAAGGCACAGATTATCTGTGCAGAATTTGCCTTGATTGATATTGTATTTAAGGCACTGTTCATCCTGAGGCTATGAATTTAACGCATTAAGAGCAGTTTTGTTTCCCACTAGCAGATAAAACCTAAATGGAATTTCAAATTCATTATTGACTTTTGGTATCTCAATTCGAATGTCATATTTTTTAAATTAGCTATATGGCCATTCATTGTTACTAACAACATGAAGTGCGTTAAACATGACGTTTCGTCAAGGTTTTGTGAAGAAACTGCAGGGTTTAATGAAAAGATAATAATTAAGTTTTGAAAAAACAACATGAAATAATTAATTTTAATATAACAATGAAAATAAAAGACTTACTAAAAAAAGATGAAATATTTTGTTTACCTGCAGGTCATGTGACCATTAACCAATGACCGTGAACATGAACATACTACCTTAAAATTGCAGGGGTACTTCATGTGGGTATATTAGGTAAAAGAGGTTTGGATAGCAAAAAAAAGTTTGTGAACCCTTGCGTTACATGTAAATAAGAAATAATGTGAATTTGTGCATTTTAATGTGTTTATTAAAAAAGACATATTAATGCATGTTAAATAACTCACTGAGTGAGAATTCAAATACAAATGAATGTGTTCGTCAGTAGCTGATGCACTGTTAAAATGTTCAGAACACTTCCTAAAATTAAAATTATTTTCGTAAATCCAGATGAAACTGGAAGACTTGGTGAATGTACATAAGCAGTAGGCTATTTTAGAAAGGACATTTCTAAATCAAAGGTGTTTAACAGCCACCGCTGGCAAGCTGCTCCTAATGAACTTTGTTTGTTCCCCAGTTCTGGTTTAAGCAACTGTATGTAGTTGTGTGCATTTTTGTGCAACTTCAAAGCCCCCATGATGATTTTGAAACGGATATTTCTTGCATATAGTTGCTTTAAAGGTGACATATTGACACATTTTTTACAATATGTAATATAAGTCTCAGGGGTCCCCAGAATGTAGCTGTGAAGTTTTAGCTCAAAATACGGCACAGATCATTTATTATATAATTTTGAAAATGCCTATTTTGAGTGGAAGCAGAAACACGCTGTATTAGAGCATGTCTCTTTAAATGCAAATGAGCTGCTGCTCCCCGCC
>NW_015507545.1:54245-55295 GCF_001515645.1 Sinocyclocheilus grahami | reverse complement strand
TCTCATTCACACACAAGTTTACGTTAAAAACACACATGAGTTACAAAAACAGTGGGTTATGTCTGTGAAGGTAAACAGCTGGGAAATAAATTGCTTGTTTATTTTAGATCTGTGTTGCAGCAGCAATATACAGTAAATAAATCAATAAATGCACTGCTCTGTCGTCTCCTCTGAGGCTGGGACTCTAAACAGTGTTCTGTGCTCGCCTGTGCAGCCAAACACAGAACAGTTAGCATGTTTTGCTCAAACTTTCTCCATGGCATTAGAGCTGGTACACCGTTGTCGCTTGCAAAATCAAATAACGGCGCCATGGGTGGAAACTTACAGATTAAGGGGCGGTAATATTATAATGAGATCCCTTTGCAACGTCACTAGGGGAGCGAGATCAGACGCGCTCGTTTTCTCAGACGCTTGTAGAAAAAAGCTTATCAAAACAAAGTTACTGGGTTCATCTTTTTCACATTTCCTTGATTGGTAGATGCACCGTGGACCTGATTATAGCACTTAAAAGCTGGAAAAGTCAGATTTTCATGATATGTCACCTTTAAAGCCTAGCGGGCCTTAACAAGGCTCTTGTTACCTAAACAGTGTTAATGTTGTAAAGCAGCTATACAGTGAGTCAGGTCTACTCGTGAGTCAAGAAGAGTTTAAGCTGGCATATTTAATGAGCGTTAGGTGCTCTTGAGTGAAGAGGAAGAAGTCGGTGTACTCTGTTGTCATGCAGTCTAATGTGTTTTTTCAGTCTCTGATTGTGTGAACGTTCTCTGAAGCTTGTTAACATTCATACAGACGCACATGCAAATAATATGCAGTGTGCAATGTTAGGCTCTTCATATCTGAGTGCTGCTGTGACTGTCCCCAATAACTCCTAATTTATTGGAAGTTGTCAACGCCGCACGCAGTGACTCCCTTTGTTTCTCCAGCAACTATGTAAATGAAGTGGCACACGCTTTCTGTGCTTTTAAGTTTGTGTTGTGTTGACAGTGAACGCGTGTGTTTTCAGATGGTGTTTCCCGCGCCGGGTCCGCTCTCTTCAATGAGCTGAGGAAC
>NW_015507545.1:52109-52669 GCF_001515645.1 Sinocyclocheilus grahami | reverse complement strand
GTTTGCCCGAGCATTGCAATTATTTTGCATTTACTAGAATTCAATAAAATGGCTTTCCCAACAAATTTTGGTGTGTGCGCTGCATTTTATTTCTTCTGCACGGTCGCGGCGGAAGAAGTGCACGGCTGCACTCACAACTTAGAGGGATCATTGCATAGCAGTGAATATATGGAATAAAAGTAATTCTTTATTCCCCAAGGCTAATGTGAGACATCATTAGTAAAGTGACGCTCTTGAGTATAGCACATCATTAACCCTTATGCTAATGCATGTGGCGCTTTTGCAAGAATGAGCTGAAATCTCCTGAAGTCACATAATGTAACATGGTATAAGTATTAGTGCGTTAGAAGTTATTTATTCACTAATAATCAATAAAGTGTTCACTTGAGATGCAGGTGAGCCCATACAGAGTCCAGATTTGACCGGACATCTGCAGTATTCCTCACATCACACACAGATCATGAGAAACACACACATCCAAAGTTCAGCTCACATGTACAGTATGTAATCAGAGACCCTTCCCTCAGTCACATGTGCTCACATGAGATGTTAATACTTGA
>NW_015507545.1:50229-50600 GCF_001515645.1 Sinocyclocheilus grahami | reverse complement strand
GAGGCCGATGAGTGTAGTGTCGTCTGCAAACTTCAGGAGCTTGACGGAGTTAAAAGTTCAAATCTAAAACATCCCTATGTAGTAGAGTTTGCACACTACTACACCTGTGTGTGACTGTAAAATGTAAATATCTCTAAGTTTTGTTACCATTCTGTGCCAATCATCTGCTATTACCAGCACTTAATCAAATTAAAACATTTTATCTGACATGTCATTGCGTTTGTGTTGGCTCTCGTGTTGAGATATTTTGTCCGCAACCTTTAAAGTATTCGATTTCTACAGCAGCTGATTTGGTGCACATCATTCTCTTTCTATAAAACTTGTTTTAGCGGTTTGCCCGAGCATTGCAATTATTTTGCATTTACTAGAAT
>NW_015507545.1:49311-50219 GCF_001515645.1 Sinocyclocheilus grahami | reverse complement strand
TAGTTAGTAAGGTAGTTGTTAAGTTTAGGTATTAGGGATGTAGAAAATGCTCATGCAGAATATAAGTGCTAATAAACAGCCAACATGTTAATAATAGGCATTCTAACAAGCAACTAGAGAGAATTGGCCCCTATATTAAAGTGTTATCATTTATAAAGCCACACTTTTACCACAGAGAACAGCTGTTCATGGGCACAATTACACATGAGTGAAATTGTAGTGAAATTGTAGCAAAATATTGCAAGCAAAAAAAGGTTAATTGTCTCCTGAGACATCGTAGGGCATTCCGATACAAGTCTGACGTCCGTTTGCATATTTTTTTCTCAAATCAGATCTTTTTAGGCAGACTGTCCTCACTATTAATTGCAAGTGATCAAATCAGATTTGCATGTCCAGTCATACCCATGTTTTTCATGAGGCTTCCAAAACAGATGCAGAAAAATGGAGGTGCATCGTCTCAATGTCCATATTAAGCGTCCTATCAAGACGCGGTGCAGAACTCCTCTGTTGCGCAAGAAACCTCAGCGCCAGTATATATTGTGATGTTCTGTGCTGTAGGTTTGAATACTGTATGAATATTTCTGCCATTTCTGTCACCGGTTTTGACGTTATCGTGTTTGTCACATTAAGAGTGATGCAAAATACATTTTGAAATCCAATATGAGCATCTATGAGCGTCCAGACTAAGACGCATCTGTAAAAATTCGCCTTTCAAACAGCTACATATGTGGTTTGTAACATATTTGAAAAAAAATAAAAAAATCCCATTCCATGTGTTTTCTTGGTTTTTTTTGCTGTTCAGGCATTCAAAACCCATCTGGATAATATCTAAATACAGATTTTTCTCTGACAGTCTGAACTCGGCCTAAGAAACACAACTCAAACAGAAGTCACACAGCGGCAAATTC
>NW_015507545.1:47244-47837 GCF_001515645.1 Sinocyclocheilus grahami | reverse complement strand
AAATTCTGACTTTTTTTTCCTCACAATTCTGACTTTTTTTCTTCTCAATTGCGAGTTTACATTACATTAAAGACTTTTTTCCTAGAATTACATGATTCAAACTCGCAGTTGTGAGTTACAAAGTCAGAATTGTTTACAGTCGCAAGTTTATATCTCAATTCTGACTTTATAACTCACAGAAATCTCACAATTGCAAATATCTATTTCGTTATTCTGACATTATTTCTCAGAATAGTTAGCTACTATCACACAATTCTCACTTTATAGGTCACAGTTTCAAGTTTATGTCACAATTCAGAGACAAAAGTCTTCAAAAAAGTGAGAAACGGGCTTTCATACTGAAGGGATAGCTCACCCAAAAATGAAAGTTCTGTCATGATTTACTTACCCTCAATTTGTGAATCTTAAACATCTGCATTGCAATGAGGTTTGTTCTCACACGTCATTTAAGCATGTTTGAGCTTCAGTTTGCCATAATTGATGTGCTCTGTGTAATGCTGGGTTGACAATATCAATTAATCGATTTGAATCACTTTGAACTGAGACCGCTCTGATTGCTAGAAGCACAACAAATGGCTCAAACTCTGAATGGA
>NW_015507545.1:46999-47234 GCF_001515645.1 Sinocyclocheilus grahami | reverse complement strand
GCTTCAGGATCCAGAAGAATAAGGCTGATAATGAGGCTGGAAATGCTGCTATCGATTCTCTCCTCAATTATGAAACCATTAAGGTGGGTCACATGATAAACTGTACTGTCATTGCAACATTTGCAACATGCCCGACTAAAATCTACAACCCTGCTTTTTGTTTGTTTTCTAGCAACAAACGCTAAATTCTGACTTTTTTTTCCTCACAATTAAATTCTGACTTTTTTTTCCTCAC
>NW_015507545.1:33395-45827 GCF_001515645.1 Sinocyclocheilus grahami | reverse complement strand
TACACAATTCACATGAATTAAGTTATTGCTATTTGCAATTGTTTAATTTAATAATAATAATTGAATATTTGAATAATTGTTCATTTATGATACACCTTGTTAGTAGCTTGTAACTGCGATTGTTGATCAGTTAGTACACTGTAAGAAAATATCTAGAAAAATGGAAAAGGTACTAGTTATTTTCCAGGACATTATCCATTAACCATTATTCATTATCCATTGTAATCCTGTAACCCAAAAACACAAAATGCAATGCGTAATTTAAAATGCAGGTAAAAAACCTGTGAAAAACCAATACGGAAAATTCCTTCATATTAACATAGTAGATTGTGCCCTATTTTTATACTAACTAACTGCTAATACACTGCTTAAAACTATAATTGTTCAGAATGTGTAGTTTTACCAGTTTACTAGCTAATAAAAAAAACTTAAATTGTAATTGTTCAAAAATGTGTGCATGCAGAGTAATGCAGCGTTAGAAAGCGTTTTTTTTAACTTTCACTTTCTCTATTGTGAATTGACTAAGATTAAAGGTGCGTTAACACCATATCGTAATTACCGTAATTACGAGATACCAACTTGTACGAAGCGTTCACGTCCTCGTAGAACTCGTAATTACAACTTGTGAACTGGGAGTTTTCTGAGAGCTACGGCTTGTGCCTCGTGACCGCTGCACCTCACGCAGAACCAGAGAAAAATGGTGGCGCTTTCAAAGAAAGCTGTTACTGATTTAAAAAAGGGGAAAATAGATACATATGAAGAGTTTGGTTCCAAAACGTGATAAACGCCATTTTTGAAAAAAATTTAGTTTCCGCCAAAATCAGTATTATATCTGGTCGGTATTGAAAAGTCAATTTTTAATTTTACGCACAATGCGATATCCGCCGAGTTATTCTGTCATGTTTTCTCCCTTTTTTTCCAAACCGCGACAAACGCCAGTCTGCAGAATGCGATATACCAATCTCAACCAATCACAGCGCACCATTCCACGCACTGTAAACGGTAACAACCAATCACAGCGCACCATTCCACGCACTTTAGACAGTAATGGCAGTGCTATGAATACACCCGGCATCCTAGTTTTCTTCATCTATTTTGTACTTTGTGATCAACAAACAAACTTAGGGCTGCACGATAAATCGCCGTACACTTTCTGTGTTCTGCAATATTTAGCAGTAGCATACAATGCTATGTGTTTTACAGCTGCCAGTAGCATTCTTTCACGCGGTTGCAGGTTCATTTTATTGACTGTTGCTATAGAAATGGATAATCCCCGGTCCGAGGACGTGAACAGCAGCGAGTTGAACGTCACGTGTTAGTAATTACAACATGGCCGTGGTCGATCTTGGTTCAATATCAATTAATATGTGTATACTGTACATATAAGGGGATAAAAATATTTTGTTGAATGGCTTTTAGCACCATTTTTAACTTGGGTCAAATTCAGTCGGCTATTTGCTTGCATTCATTGCAAATGTATTGACAATGCTGGTTTGTTTGGAGAACACCACGAACCATGTGACCGAGAGAGAAGCTTGTCGCGGCTCTGGCTTTAACTGAAGTGCTACATTTTACGATTTATGCCACATTACGTGCGCCAAAACGGTATTTATTGTTAGTATTAAAACTCACAAAATTTGAAAGCCGAGACTTTGTGTCGTATGGCATAAACAGGGTTGCCAGTTTGGCGTGAGGTTTACATGGGCAGAGAGAGAGCAATGCGTGAGAGTTGGCAGCCCTGTCTATAGGAACGGTAGCCTTAAATGACTTCTGTTGTGATCTGGCACTATATAGAAAATACAATTAACTTGACCTTCAAGGGGGTGGGGGGTGGGGCGCACCTCTAATATAATGGCAAAGGACTGATGGGAGGAACAAAAGTCGGAACACTTTATTTTAAGGTGTCATTTTTATACATGCTACATTTACTTACTATTATAATAACAATCAGGCCTGTCGCAATAATCAATATATCGACTTATCGTGCAATATATGTACATGACCTCAATCATTTTTGGTGACGCAATATATCGCCCATTATATTTACTTAAAAATTAAAGTCACCATGTTTTGTACATTCCACTTGCGCCTGTGGCTTCTGCAGCTTCTGGTACATAACGTGGTGTAGCGAGGTGCTAGTTCACATTTAAAACATGCTTCTACAAACAACGTTTCATCTGCAGATGTGGCCTTGTTTAGGGATCTGTGTCTTTGTGCACACGGACATCTGACTGCGGAGCACTGCTTGTGTTTTTCAGCAATAGTGTGCACCCTTCATTTACAGAGAAAAGAAGGTCTGGGAAAAATCTGTAGATGGAAAAATCTCTATACAAGTTTGTTGTACCCTTTTATTTTTTTCTACTTGTTACTTTGCACTTTTTGTTAGAAAATGTTTATTTACCATTTATTCAGGTTTTTTAAGGTATCTAATATTTTGACACTTAATTTCCATGATCTAAATATTCTTAAAAATTAAAAGTTTGTTGTCATTTGGAAGTGTGTGGGCCTTCTTGCATTATTATTCTGTTACATTATGATTATATATTCAGTGGCATAAAATGGTCTTTAAAATGACGATAATATCGCTTATCGCAATTATTTCTGGGGGAATATATCGCACAACAAAAAGCTGTTATCGTGACAGGCCTAATAACAATAAATAAAAAGTAACTTCTAATCTAATCCTAACCATATAGTAAGAATACCCCAGAACGTAATAAACATAATCAGCGTTCGACTACGTTCTGGGACACTCTCAAAAATGGCAGAAGAGAGTAACTCGGGGAGATGCATCGTTGAATAAATTGTTGTTATTGTTTTCTTTGTCCACAAAAAGTATTCTCGTACCTTCTCAATATTACGGTTGAACCCCTGATGACACATGGACTGTTTTAACGATGTCCTTGCTATGTTTCTGGACCTGGGAACATCGCAGTTGTGTTGCTGTCTATAGCAGGGTCAGAGAGCTCTCGGATTTCATCAGAAATATCTTAATTTGTTTTCCGAACATGAAGGTCTTACGGGTTTGGACAACATGAGGGTGAGTAATTAATGACAGAATTTTCATTTTTGGGTGAACTATCCCTTTAAAATAAAGTGTAACCCAAAAGTCTTATAAGTTTGAAACAACAGTAAATTATAGAATCTTAAGTTATTCAATTTTTAATGTATACAATTACAAATGTACAATTTGAATGTAATAAATGAGAATCTTGCTTGTTGCATTATAATGTAATTAATGCGAAGAAGCTTGACAGTTTGGGACAACATTTTTGGAGCTGCATGTTGTATGCATATATACATACAGGGAATGTAACGGGGAAATCATTTTGTGAAATCCATCATTTATGAGATTCAGTTTCAGCTGTAAAGACAGTTTAGTTTTAAAGCTCTGCTCTGTATAAAGAAGCAATGGCACATAAAAGTCATACTAGAATACTGCACTCCAAGCCACTTTATACATCTCTTTATGTATACATTAGTTTTGAACTGTTTTGCAAATAAATGTTGCTTTCCACAAGGGTTGGGTACCGAAACCCGGTACCAATATGGCACCGATACCTATGTAACCGGTATGTACTAGAACCGAATCAGAATGCAGATTTCGGTGCCATGCCTGAGCGATCGATTGAAATATGTGTCCTCTGTTTCTCCGAAACGGACGCAAGAAGCATCATCACCGGCACCGCACGTGAAAAATTATTTCCCGACTGAGAAAATGCACGTGAACTCGAGTCGGAAAGCTCTAATAATACAAATACAAATCGTGAGTGTCCATGTTGTTTTCACATTCCGACTTAAAAGCACAACTGAGCGCATCCGAGGAGCGTGTGAATGCAGTAATTACACTTGCTCTGATGGCAGCAGGTAGCCTTCCGTTAACTAAGCTAAAATTAAAATGCCTAAAGCTAAACCTCCCTCGTATTCACATTCCTAAACCTGTTGTCCAACAAAAGAGAACATTATAACCTTACTCCACAACACCAGTCAAATGCTTTCTTTTGGGATCTGATGTGGCTTCTTGTCACAGAAAATATGTTCCATAGGCTACTTTTAAAAGAATACATCGATTAGCAATGGATTATAAATATACTTCATTATTATGAAAATACCAGAGATGGCTTGAATGACACAGATAAACTATACTGTCGCAGTCGAGTGTTTATGGTCTTTGTTTTATCATTCAAAATGGTTATATGTTCTGTTTACTCAGTTACAGATATAATAGCGATGCCTTTGTCCATATTAGGGATTTCCTGGAGGGTCATGAGTTTCACTTCTGTGATTGGATATGTGGATTTTCTGTGCGAGGGCAACCTCGGGCGTCCAGTATGAATGAAACCGACATCATGTGTTTATAGTGCTAATGGCCAATCCATAATTTTTGGGGGAATTTACTTTTTTTATTTTTTAATAAGTATCGGTACAGGCACCGTTTAGGCACCGGAACCGTTTTAAAAGTATCGAATTGGTATCGGAAAAAAAAAAACGATACCCAACCCTACTTTCCACACATAATGCTGTTCAACAAACTGCAGGACATCAGTTTTGTGCAGGTTGTGGCAAATGTAGTCATATAAGTGTGCTGGCCAGTGAAATGTGCGGTGTCAGAAATACTTCAGGCATCTTTGCAGATTGTGTATTTATAAGTGTCTTATTATCTAAAAGGCTGTTGTGCTCAGATTCGGTCTCAACCCTCAGATCCTCTGTCCTTCAGCTCAATCGGTTGTGCGTTCTTGTTAAGAGCAGCTTTGTTTCCCGTCTCTGGTGTCAGTGCATGCGGATTTAGTATGACTTTAAGCCTGTGTGCATTTATAATGAGATCCACCCACTCCAGATCGGTTACACTAGCACAAATACCCCTGCATCTGTCTGTTTCTCTCTAAACACACTCACTGACAGTGCTAGGCTCGTCTTTAAAGCAGCCTCACTCGCAAAACAATCCTCCAAACATGTCACTTGCTCTGATAATTGGCACAGGAGTCTTTGCTGAGTTTGATGAGCTATGATGAAATGTTCAGAGTGTCATGACAGTGCAGAAGAGCTGTCCGTTATGAGTTAATAAAGGTCCTGAGATTATCGTACTACTTACAAGATGCACCATCTTTCTCAATAGCACCATGAAATATCAGCACAACTTTATGACATTTACCCTGCCTTTCAAAAGTTTGGGATCAGTAAGATTTTTTTTTTTTTTAGAAGTCTCTTGTGGTCATCAAGGCTGTATTTATTTGATCAAATATACAGAAAAAAAACAGTAATTACTCCAGTCATCAGTGTCGCATGATGTTTCAGAAATCATTCTGATTGCTGATTTACTATCAATGTTGGAAACATTTGTGCTGCTTAATTTTTATTTTTGGAACCTGTGATACTTTTTTCAGGATTCTTTGATGAACAAAAAATTAAAAAGAGCAGCATTTATTCAACATATAAATATTGTCTTACAAAATAAGTCTTTACTGTCACTTTTAGTCAATTTAACAGATCTTTGCGGAGTAATTTGCTGAATGAAAATTATTTATTTCCAAAAAAAAAAATTAAGAAAAATTGTACTGACCCCAAACTTTTGAGCTGTAGTGTATATTATTGCAAAAGATTCCTATTTTGAATAAATGCTGTTCTTTTTAACTTTTTAATTAAAAGAGCAGCATTTATTCAACATATAAATATTGTCTTACAAAATAAGTCTTTACTGTCACTTTTAGTCAATTCAACAGATCTTTGCGGAGTAATTTGCTGAATGAAAATTTTTTTTTCTCAAAAAAAAATTTAAGAAAAATTGTACTGACCCCAAACTTTTGAGCTGTAGTGTATATTATTGCAAAAGATTCCTATTTTGAATAAATGCTGTTCTTTTTAACTTTTTAATCATCAAAGAATCCTGAAAAAAGTATCAGTTTCCAAAAAAAGCTAAACACAAATGTTTCCAACATTGATAATAAAACAGCATTTTATAATGATTTCTGAAGGATCATAAGAACCTTCTTTAAAGAACATCAAAAATCTTACTGATCCCAAACTTTTGAATGGCAGTGCATGCATAGATTTACAACACAATTATAAGTGTGATGTTGCTGTTGTATGCCATTCAGTAAACCAAAAAGTTAGTATTCAGTAACTTAAATTTTAGACACAATTTATCAAGTTACTTTGCTATTTTTGTGTATGTAAATGTAAATCAAGCGCTGCCTTTCTGCGCTACACACAGTGGTGGTGTTTTTTGTTTTAAATGAATCGTCTGAGTGAAATTTATATATCATTTATATGTTGTTAGGCCAAAAATATGGGTAGTATTAATGTGTTGGAAAAATGTACTGTTCAATTTATAATCATATTTTTTGTCTTGGTTGCTCTGCTGCATAATTCTGTCACTGTCCTCCACATAACCAACAGTGGCTGTTTATCGCCACGCCACTGTTTGTCACATTTCAGAGCTAATTAATTGTGGCGCTCTTGTGTTCTCAGATGTTTGAGCAGCTCAGTATCATCTCTGAGCCTGTGAAGGCGTTAGGCTTAGGTTTATTCAGCTGCTGCTGTTTTGAGAGATGAGATTGTAGCTTCAATGACATCTGGATGTGTGATTGAGGCATCGCCAGCATGTTCGCATGTGGCCCGGCTTGTTACACGCTTGATTTCACATCCCAGAGACCTTTAACTGGTATAAGCAGACTGATACTTAAAGTGTTTTTGTTCAATGGTAATATAATGCTATTTCTTGTAGTTTCTTGGCATATAAATGCCATAATATACCATTATAATAATTTATTACCATGCTTAAAGGGATAGTTCACCCAAAAATGAAAGTTTGATGTTTATCTGCTTACCCCCAGGGCATCCAAGATGTAGGTGACTTTGTTTCTTCAGTAGAACACACATGATGATTTTTAACTCAAACCGTTGCAGTCTGTCAGTCACTTGAGAGAGGTGAATGGGTGGTCCATTGACGCTCCATTGACACTCCTAATTGAGATTGTAGATAGTGTCAATGGTCCACTTGAGAGATAGGTGGCAGTAATGCACTTATAAGTCTGTGATCCGCCGTAAAGCAAGAAGAAGACGCCTCAAGCGACTGCTGTTGAGAACGCGCTCAGGAGGACGCGCCGCCGCTCAGGACAGCTCGAACATTGCATGAATCAGAGGAAAAAAATGATATAAATACTGTTCAGTTTCTTGCACTGACTGATCGTTTTGTGTCTTTACACATCAGTGTATCGTCACGAGCTGCAGGGTTTAATTTGGTTTTGTTTGTGTATGTTTTCTTTTTTTTACTCTCAAAGCTGTGATTCCCATTCGCTTCCATTATAAGACTGACAGACTGCAACGGTTTGAGTTAAAAATCTCCGTTTGTGTTCTACTGAAGAAACAAAGTCACCTACATCTTGGATGCCCTGGGGGTAAGCAGATAAACATCACATTTTCATTTTTGGATGAACTATCTCTTCCCCAAAAATAAAATTCTGTCATTTATTCACCTTGAAGTTGTTCCAAGCCTGTATGAGTTGCTGGATGAGTAACAGTTACTGGTGCCCATTGATTTCTGGAGCATGGAAGTCAATGGGGACCAGAAACTCGGTTAGCAACATTCTTCAAAATATCTTCTTTTCCCCAAAAATAAAATTCTGTCATTTATTCACCTTGAAGTTGTTCCAAGCCTGTATGAGTTGCTGGATGAGTAACAGTTACTGGTGCCCATTGATTTCTGCAGCATGGAAGTCAATGTGGACCAGAAACTCGGTTAGCAACATTCTTCAAAATATCTTCTTTTGTGTTCAACAGATGAAAGAAACTCGAACATGTTATCAATTGTGTCTTTCATATATCTCTGAACTGATGATCGTCATGACTTTCCTTTAGTAGCCGTTCTGTTGTGCTCTTTCTCGGCCAGGTTTTTTCGTGTTTCTCTCTCTTTCAGTACTTCAACAATGAGAAGTATGAGGCCGAGCGTTACGATAGTTTTCTGAAGGTGTACGAGTCGTCCTCTCTGAAGACCACCTCTTCTCTGGCCATGCTCAACTTTGGTCAGAGCACCATCTTCAGCGTCGGCCTCACCGCCATCATGGTGCTGGCAAGCAAAGGCATAATGGCAGGTGAAAATCAGTGATTTCTTGTAGCCTTTTTTTCCTTTCTTTCAGATTTAAAATTACAATATGCCTCAGCAACATGCAATGACACGCTGATATAATTAGAGATGAATGTGGCCAGGAGATCCAGTCCAGCCAATAAAAGCAGGTGTAAAAGTCTCAGCTGACTCAGGCAGTGATCTGTGAATGTCACGTGTAAACAGAGGCTCAAAGTAAATGGAGCTGGGCGATATATAGTGTAATAGTATAGATATATAGTAGAAATAAAGGCGACAGCAGCAGTCAGTGCATGCCGCTAGTACGTCTGCATGTTCTGTGTGTCTCTGTGTGAATGAATGGCACAGTTTCATCTGTTACACAAAAACTCAAACACGTGACACTCAGTGTTTTCAACGTCTGTGTCTCAATATATGAGGACATGAACACATGAACTTAATCTCCAGAGCTGCTCTGAGAGTCTCTTCAACAACTTTACACTGTTTCATTTGAGAAAAACTACTGTCAAATACACACTTAAACTCGCAGATCTCCACGACAGACCATCAACATAAAAGTTTGGTTTAACTTGAAGAAATTATGACAGAATATAGTCCTATGGTATACTGAAATGTACTTCTTAAAGAAATATATTTTTTTAAGGAATATCATAGAACCAATCAATTTTTTAATCCATGTCTTTATTTATATATTTAGAGTTCTGTTATTCAGCATCTTATTTGACAAAAAAAATGCAATGTTTTGTTGTAAATCAAATTTGATTACATTTTAAAGCATTGATTATTAGGGGCCAAGCACCGAAGGTGCGTAGACGCCTATTGTCTCCGTTGGCCTTCCTATTATTATTCTTCTTCCGTTTCTTCTTCCGAGTCTATGGCAGCCCATAGATCCGCTTGCGGGAAAGTTGTGAAATTTGGCACAATGATAGAGGACAGCCAACTTTACACTGTTTCATTTGAGAAAAACTACTGTCAAATACACACTTAAACTCGCAGATCTCCACGACAGACCATCAACATAAAAGTTTGGTTTAACTTGAAGAAATTATGACAGAATATAGTCCTATGGTATACTGAAATGTACTTCTTAAAGAAATATATATTTTTAAGGAATATCATAGAACCAATCAATTTTTTAATCCATGTCTTTATTTATATATTTTGAGTTCTGTTATTCAGCATCTTATTTGACAAAAAAAATGCAATGTTTTGTTGTAAATCAAATTTGATTACATTTTAAAGCATTGATTATTAGGGGCCAAGCACCGAAGGTGCGTAGACACCTATTGTCTCCGTTGGCCTTCCTATTATTATTCTTCTTCCCTTTCTTCTTCCGAGTCTATGGCAGCCCATAGATCCGCTTGCGGGAAAGTTGTGAAATTTGGCACAATGATAGAGGACAGTCTCAACATTAACCATAGCAAGTTTGGAGTCTCTAACTCAAACTCTCTAGCGCCACCACCTGTCCAAAGTTTCACTCATGTTTATGCTAATAACTTTTGACTGTCCAAAGTTTCACTCATGTTTATGCTAATAACTTTTGAGCCATAAGGCACAGAAGGAAAATTAAAAAATTGCAGGGTTTAGACTTTTTTCGCTATTTTTAATTGTTCGAAAAACTTGCTTTTTAGAACTCATCCTAGACTGGTTGTCTGATTCTCACCAAAATTGGCTCAGATCATCTTCAGACCATGCTGGCAAAAAGTTATGCAATTCAAATTGATTCGACCGTTGTTCCGATTTTCACCAAAATCGAATCAGATCATCATCAGACAGTGCTGCCAAAAATGTAAGGATTTCGTGTTGATAGACAAAACTGTTTGTGTATAGCACGGCAGCAAATTTGAGGCATAATGCCAGATTATGTCTGAGGCTGTATCGCTGCAAAGCTTTGACTTATTGACACCAAACTTTGTGTGTGCCATTGCTACCTCACACAGAACACATCACATCGATTTGATAACAGCGCCACCTATTGGTCAAAAGTGATAGGCCATTAAATCATATTACGAGAAGTTGTGTTTATGATTTTTCTTCAGACCATCCTAAACTTGCTTTAATTACTCATTGTTGCAGTTGGTCTGATGCTCCATGCCATGCTTAGCTCCTCATTTTGCCTTTGGAGTGCTTGGCCCCTTAATTGCTGCTTGCAGCTTTATTTTTATTTTAAATTAATTGCGTTAGACACCATTTTTGGTGATACATTTCTATGAAATCATAAAACACAGAATCCATACAAAATAAAATGGAAAACACTGAATTTAGGGGAAAATAAAAATGTAGGCAAGTAACATAATGGGTAATAAGTTGTTCACATTCATTCTCAAGGTCTAACAAACAAAACAGATACTGTGTAATGTTTTTGTCCATATCGCCCAGCCCTTCATTCTGTGTGCTTTGGCTGCTTCTTCCTGCAGGCAGCATGACTGTGGGGGATCTAGTGATGGTGAACAGGCTGCTCTTCCAGCTCTCTATGCCGCTCAACTTCCTGGTCACCGTATACAGAGAGACCCAACAGGCCCTCATAGACATGAACACGCTCTTCACTCTGCTCAGCATCGACACCAAAATAAAGGTGCGCTAGGCCTTTACTGCTGCAGAATTAAGCATACAAAGTTATTTCAATGTGAAAAGAAACCCTGTGAATGGCGTTGTATTATCTGCTCCAACCGTTCTGAAATGTCAGAGCTTTTTAAAATTTGTGACAAGAGCTTCCTTTCAGAGCTGAATATTACAAATTGAAGCATTAAAGCCTGTCATTCGTCGTAGTATTTGTTTTAATTCAGAAAACATTTGAGTGTTTCCTGTCTTTAGAGGGGGGGAGGTTGATGAATCTCATTCTTCGTTTGGCTAATTTCGTATGCAACCTGTAATTACCGTGAATAAAATCTGTCCGATTGTTCGCAGGGATCAGTAATGGTTTTCACCGCGTGACAGCACTGCCCATCAAGCCATTATTGTGAGACCCTAATTTGATTTCTCAAATGATGCATCTGTGTGTAGAATTAGTATAAAAGTGCTGAGAGCCATTGTTTTGATGATGCCATTACATTGTATTGTCTTCGAAACATGCTTGAGAAAAGCCATTTTTCTGTTTCAAGCCTCAAAATGCAAATTTCAGACTGCTACTAAATGTGTTTTTTTATAACCTTTGTGTCCGAAGGAGAAAGAAATGGCCCCCCCGATGCTCGTTACACCCCAGGAAGCCACCATCAGGTTTGAGATTGTGTATTTTGAGTACTTGGAGGGACAAAAGGTGCTTAACGGGGTTTCCTTTGAAGTACCTGCAGGGAAAAAGGTGGCCATTGTTGGCGGCAGTGGATCTGGGTAAGTGCTCCAGGAAAGACATACTTATGTTAGGTTTCTCTGAACTTGGTACAATAGGGTTCAAATTGGAGCTCCATTACTTTGAGAAATATAGCAGTAAATGCAAAAACTCTTTGGAGTGAGAACTATTAGATAATGAGGGATTATTGCCATTTAACACTGTGATAGGACTGGAGTCCCAACATTTGAGGCCTGTTTGCAGCCAAAGATAAGTAAATAATCTCATTCCATTGCTGACAGCATTTGTCGAGCTCAAACGTTTAATTTTGTTTTTTGTAAGGTTAAAGGGGTCATATGATGCCATTTCAAGTTTTCCTTTCTCTTTGGAGTGTTACAAGCTCTTGGTGCATAAAGAAGATCTGTAAAGTTGCAAATACTAAAGTCTCAAATCCAAAGAGATATTCTTTATAAAAGTTAAGAGTCAGCCACACCTACCTAAACCCCCTCGTTTAAACACGCCCCCACATATCTACGTCACTATGTGGGAAGATTTGCATAACACCGCCCAAATGTTCACGCAAAGAAAGAAGGCGTAACTTTTATTCTCGCCTGTAGTATTGTTGTTGCTGAAGGCACTGTGTGCTTCGTTGTGAAAGCGAAAC
This sequence comes from Sinocyclocheilus grahami, assembly GCF_001515645.1. Classification (NCBI taxonomy): domain Eukaryota; kingdom Metazoa; phylum Chordata; class Actinopteri; order Cypriniformes; family Cyprinidae; genus Sinocyclocheilus; species Sinocyclocheilus grahami. Next base: position 33,818 of record NW_015507545.1, on the reverse strand, counting down.
TACTTTGTTTGGCCTTCCAAACAAAGTAGTTTCGCTTTCACAACGAAGGCACTGTGTGCTTCGTTGTGAAAGCGAAACTACTTTGTTTGGCCTTCCAAACAAAGTAGTTTCGCTTTCACAACGAAGGCACTGTGTGCTTCGTTGTGAAAGCGAAACTACTTTGTTTGGCCTTCCAAAAGAGGACGATATCTGCTTCATCATGCCTGGAGCTGATCCGTGCTGGTTGCTGAGGAAATACATCAACTTTGCGCTGTCGATCACCGGATCGGCTTTCACCGTGGACGAAGCGGAGTCCAGCCCGGGGTCGTCACATGTGGTTGCCGCAAGTCTCCTTCGTTGAATCCGCCGGCCGCGCCGTTCTCAAGCCCATCGCCTCCGCTCACTCTAGCCCCTGGCCTCTGCTCACTCTAGGCTGCCGTGTGT
>NW_015507545.1:20123-33218 GCF_001515645.1 Sinocyclocheilus grahami | reverse complement strand
CATCACAGTATGGTGAGGGGCGTAACATTTTCGTCTCACGCTTGAGGTATTCAGCCAATCATAACGCACTGGATAGCTGGCCAATCACAGCACACCTCGCTTTTCAGACCGATGAGCTTTGTAAAAATCGACGCGTTTCAGAAAGGCGGGGCATAGAGGAGAAACAATAATGTACAGTATGTGGAAAATAATGTGTTTTTTGAACTTTAAACCGCATAAACACATTTCATTACACCAAATACACAAAATAATGTTCTTTTTAGCAACATCATATGACCCCTTTAAGACATTTTTACTTTCATTTGTAGGGAATAAGTTTATTAGCAACTGCACACCAACATTTTAAGGTCCTGATATACTTTTTAAAAATATATGAATTGCTAAAAATGACTATTGGGTCATTCTGTGTCAAATCAAACAAATTTCAGACACTTCCCTGTCTCCAATTTTACATTTTCTGAATTTTTTTTTTCTAAAGAAAGATAAAAATGTATAGATGTAAAGACAAAATATTAAATGTCATTAATGTATATCAAAGATTGCTAACGTCAACAGATTTTACTAATAGACCTAACCATCTCTGTGTGAAAATAGCATGATGCTGCCATCTTTCTGAAGTTATTTTTACTCTGTAATTTGGTTCTGAATCGCAGGTGAAAATTGCCATTTTGACCCGCCTCTACAAAACAGTGGCTTACTCAGTAAATATACATCCATGACATTTAATTTGTTGTTTTTCTTCTTTATTGATGCATTTCTTTCACCAGAAAACATTTGAGCCGGGGCCTCTGGTTAAGTTGGCACGGAATGACCCTATTGAATTACACATCCTACATTGTATTAAAGTTTCCAGAATAACAAGTCTGTCATGAAACCGCTCATATAATATTTATTTAGTCTTCAGGTAAATGACCAGTTTTCACACTGACACTTTGGGTCTGTTCACACCTGGTCACTGATCGGATATCTATCTGATTTGTTAAAACGTTTCCATTTATACCTGGCCACATAAATGTGTCTTCGCAAAGCGGATATAAATTCGATCTTCAATTCCCGCGCTATATGCAAATTTAACAGAGTTCACGTTAACGAAAGCAACAGATAACGGCTGCATTTTATTCACGATCAGCTAATTTCAAGATCAAGATGCGGAACAGGAGAGAGCCATTTCCATTAGCACTGGAAAGATAGGTTAGTCTCACTACTTTTAATGAAGATGATTGTGTGTTGAGCATCTGCATCTTCCTTTCAGTTTCATTTGTGGCTGTTTGCGCGTCGGCTTGCTGAAGAGATACTCAGCTACTCATCCGCGGTGATGCTTGTTGCATTAGCACTGCCGTATCTGAGTATAACATGCCATATAGCCTATAACACACACTCACATGTTTATTATTATAAAACGGAGAGTTCCGGTCCTTGATTCTGATTGGCTGAGCCACATTCAAAGCTGTTGTAAATTACTCTACAAACACACACCTTTTGTTTACGTCTGTGTGTTGCTCAGCAGCTACTTTGTTGAAACCACAACCAACTCTGAAGAACTACATTGTTTGGCGGAAGAATAATGTTTTTATTAATATCATTATATTTATTTCCTTTGTTTTATTTTGTGAAACCGTGCTACATTGAATAACCGTTTAATAAAAGCAATAAGCACCGTGAAGCCGTGGTTTACTGTGAATTTATAACAGCTAAGGGGGTTTTAGGCACTCCGCTTCACGCCTAACAATGCCCCTTAGCTGTTATAAATTCACTGTAAACCACGGCTTCTTGGGGCTTATTCCTATATTTGAATAATTTGGGAGGAGTAAAATTTGCATATGTGGTTTAAACAACCAGATGCATTTACACTTGTCCAGTTTCATCTGGAATGTGGCGCAGACCACCTTCTGAAGGGGTTTGAGTGATCGGATTTAAATGCAAGTCTTGAAAACGTTTCGGAGGGCATTTACACCTGGTCTTTTCACGATCGGATAGCTATCTGCTCAGAGAAAACGCATGAAGTGACCAGGTGTAAACAGGCCCTTTGATGCAATAGAAGTAGAAGGACAGAAAATAGAATTTGACTGCTTAAACATGATATATTTTATGTTTTTAGAAAGAGCACGATTGTCCGATTGCTCTTTCGTTTCTACGAGCCACAGCGGAGCAACATCTTCATCGCAGGCCAGAACATTCGTGATGTTAGTTTGGAGAGCTTGAGGAAAGCTGTGGGCGTCGTGCCGCAGGTGAGGCTTTGCTTCTAATTCTGAGAATCATCAGATGTAATTATCACCTCGTTAGAGAACATTATTTTCTTACTTTTTTAAAATAAATATCTTCTTATAAATGATCTGTGAGGTACCATGGGAACCATAATCAGACTTAATTTAAGGCTATGAATATCACTTTTATGCCATGCTGGATGAGAATCAAATGTAAATATAATTTCAGGACGCCGTGCTTTTCCACAATACCATATTTTACAATCTGTTGTATGGTAACATCAACGCCACAGCAGAGGACGTCTACCGTGTGGCCAAACTAGCTGGAATCCATGACGCCATTCTCCGAATGCCTCATGGATACGACACGCAGGTCGGAGAGCGAGGCCTGAAGCTCTCAGGTACAGACCTCAGCCCTCAGTGTTTCTGAGAGGAAGACAGAGGAACTGAAGGGTTTCTTCTTGAGTGATCTAGAGCGGGTTTTTCTTGTGACAGGTGGAGAAAAGCAGTGTGTGGCCATCGCACGGGCCATCCTTAAGAACCCTCCCGTTTTGCTGTATGACGAGGCCACGTCTTCACTAGACTCGATCACTGAAGAGGTGAGAGCCTTAGATCCATGAGTCAATGAAATAGTAGATTCCTCAATAATAGGTATGAAATGGGCATGAAAACATGATTGCACAGTGCTGTCTGTCTGTAGTAGGGCTGCCAAAAATTTTTTTGAATTTCGAATATTCATCGAATTTAAAATACAAATTCTGCATTCGAATTTTAGGTGTGCGTTAAGGATGCAGCTTTATCAGTGGCGCACGAGATGCGATGACGATGTAAGTGTCGTTGCATTATATTTTTTTTTGAATTTCGAATATTCATCGAATTTAAAATACAAATTCTGCATTCGAATTTTAGCTGTGCGTTAAGGAGGCAGCTTTATCAGTGGCGCACGAGATGCGATGACGATGTAAGTGTCGTTGCATTATAATGCTTTTGTTAGCCTATCTAGTTGAAGCCACTAGATGCGGCGCTGCTGCGTTGTTCATTCAAAATATTGTGGGATAAGAGAACATCAATGCGGAGAAGATCTTGTTTACATCAAAACTGAAACCAAGCCATTCACACAGAACGCATATTTCGTAAATTTTCTAGAGGGACATCTATCACCGCTGCACTCACGTCTCGCACAAAAGAGCCACATGCTTAGAAAGCCATGTAAAATGAACGCAAGTTCAACTTTGAAAAAAACCTATCGAGACTTAATGGCGTGTTTTTCCCCATCCCACTGCATCTCATGTTTTTAAATGAAAAATATACTCTGTGTGATTAGCTTTACGCCCTTTGTATTAAACTATGCATACATACATGCTGCTGTTTTGTTTATAGTTGTTTAAGCAACTTAATTATAATTGGTTTATAAACATTATATTAAACATTATGCACTTTTTTCACAGATAGTCATGTTATCTTATGCTTTGAAGAAACGTGCATTAGTAATATTTTGCTCGATGCGCCCTCTTGTGGCCTCAGGAGAGAATACAAAAGATTTTCTTCGCCCTAACGGAAATTATGCATTTTAAATTTGAATATAATTCGAATTTTGATAATATTTAAGTACAAAATTCGAATTTAGTTTTTCAGCCATTTTGACAGCCCTAGTCTGTAGCCGGCTATACACATGAAAACACACTAGCTGGGAGTTTGCTGTCAAATTAAATATAAATATATATATATATTTTTCCTTTTTGTTTGTTTTAATTAACTGCCTTTTTTAAAGCTGCATCATTTTCACATTAACAATCTGTGTTGAAATGTGCCACTCAAATCATTAAGAACAGACTGAACGTTTGTTGTTGCTGTTGAAATGAAACTACTGGCATTCGTTTTTTCGTCTTGAAAGGATCTGCAGTTGCTACACAGCCAAAAACGAGCTTAGTCAATCTTGTTGATCTGTTCATGCAAAGTTGCATAAATTCAGTCATTTTTGCTGTTTTAGTTTCAGTAAATGAAAAAACAATTAATGTTTTTATAGCATATCAAACACTAAATGTGCTAAATGTGCCTCAAGACGTGACCCCTTTAGAAGCATAGCTCACCCAAAAATGCAAATTTGCTGTTAATTTACTCACCCTCAAGCCTCCAAGATGTAGGACTGTGTTCCTTCAGTAAAACAGTAAAGAAAGATTTTTAGCTGAAACCGTGCTCCTTGGTGATTCATAAAATTCTTGTCAGCGGCTGCATGTTTTTGAGAATAAAAAAAGCGTATCAAGGAACACAAAATTAATCCCTGTGGCTCCTGATGATATTTTATGGTCTTATGAAGTGAAACGATCAGTCTGAGCAAGAAACTAAACATTATTTTCAACATTTGTATCTGTAATCCAGAGCCTCAGGCAGACAGAGGAATGCGATTCTTTTCCACAAACTGATTCTTTTGGACAGTTTGGTTCACTGAACTGGTTTGTTTACGTAATCATGCAATGATATACTGTATGTGCAATTATGTTTTTAAAGTACTCAATAATGTGAAATGTGGATATTTTATATGTGTAAAGCATAAAGTGAATAGACCTGTCTTCATCAGCTCATCTTTTTACATAAACAATGAGAAAGCATAAAAACTAGGGAATAATGTTATATAATGTTCAGTTTTCTGCACAGACCGATCGTTTCACTTCATAATATATCATCAGGAGCCACGGGGATTAATTTAGTGTTCCTTGATATGCTTTGCATGTACTTGCATTTTATGAATCATCAAGGACCAAAGTTTCAGCTAAAAATTTTCTTTACTGTTAGACTGAAGAAAAAAAGTCAACTAGAACTTGGATGGCCTGAGAGTGAATAAATTTAACAGCAAATTTTTATTTTTGGGTGAACTATCTCTTCAATGCCAGCCACTCAGTAGGGTTGGGTTGGGTATCGAGAACAGGTTTCAATTTTAGAACCGGTTCCAAATTTCCAAGAACCGGGTATTCGAGCGTGCCTGCCATCCAATAATCGCAATGAGTTTTGTGCTTTGTTTTAATTAACTGCCTTTTTTTAAAGCTGCAACAATCTGTGTTGAAATGTGCCACTCAAATCATTAAGATCAGACTGAACGTTTGTTGTTGCTGTTGAAATGAAACTACTGGCATTCGTTTCCGTCTTGAAAGGATCTGTAGTTGCTACACACAGCCAAAAACGAGCTTAGTCAATCTTGTTGATCTGTTCATGTAGGTGTCATTGCAAAGTTGCATAAATTCAGTCATTTTTGCTGTTTTATTTTCAATAAATGAAAAAAACGATCAATGTTTTTATAGCACATCAAACACTTAAAAGATCAACTAAATGTGCCTCAAGACGTGACCCCTTTAGAAGCATAGCTTACCCAAAAATGTATCAAGGAACACAAAATTAATACCTGTGGCTCCTGATGATATTTTGTGGTCATATGAAGTGAAACGATCAGTCTGAGCAAGAAACTGAACATTATTTTCAACATTTGTATCTGTAATCCAGAGCCTCAGGCAAACAGAGGAATGCGATTCTTTTCCACAAACTGATTCTTTTGGACAGTTTGGTTCACTGAACTGGTTCAGTTCACTGGTTCGTTTACGTAATCATGCAATGATATACTGTATGTGCAATTATGTTTTTAAAGTACTCAATAATGTGAAATGTGGATATTTTATATGTGTAAAGCATAAAGTGAATAGACCTGTCTTCATCAGCTCATCTTTTTACATAAACAATGAGAAACCATAAAAACTAGGGAATAATGTTATGTAATGTTTAGTTTTCTGCACAGACCGATCTTTTCACTTCGTAATATATCATCAGGAGCCACGGGGATTAATTTAGTGTTCCTTGATATGCTTTGCATGTACTTGCATTTTATGAATCATCAAGGACCAAAGTTTCAGCTAAAAATGTTCTTTACTGTTAGACTGAAGAAAAAACGTCAACTAGAACTTGGATGGCCTGAGAATGAGTAAATTTAACAGCAGATTTTTATTTTTGGGTGAACTATCTCTTCAATGCCAGCCACTCAGTAGGGTTGGGTTGGGTATCGAGAACAGGTTTCAATTTTAGAACAGGTTCCAAATTTCCAAGAACCGGGTATTCGATAAGACGCGTGCATTTCGATTCTGCTTAACGATCCCTGGGTTCGCATTAGAGCTGGGCGATATAGCTATATATGTTTCATATCGTTCGGTATCGATAATTATTGACATTTTTTATGACCTTTTTTAAAACAAAGAGCAATAGAATTTTTTTTTTCAGTTTAACCACTGTATTTTTAAATTAACCCAATTTTTTTTGTTTTAACAAACACAATACAAATGAAACAAATATCTAATGTCTAATGTTTTATATGCAGATTAAATAGGTCTGAAGGAAACTTTTGTTTTGTGTTTAAATGTCTATTAAAAAAACCTGCATTACGTCTAAATTAACTCATATAAATCAAACATAGTTTCGTAAATTGCATAAACAATTATGAACAAAACAGCATCATGTATTCATGCATTGCTTAATACAAAGAGCTGAATCGCCCATCATGGAGATTGCATTTAAAAACATATGAGACGCAGTGAAAAGCAATAAACCTCCACAAATTTGCGACGTGTTTTCTAAAAGTTTAAACTGTTTTAACTTTGCATGGCTTTCTATATCTCTCGTGTGACGCGAGTGCAGCAGTCATATTTGTCCGTCTAAAAATGCGCTGAATATGGTTTTAACCTAATCAAGATCTTCTCCGCATTGAGCTTCTATATTTCTCTAATATTGTTGAATGAATAACGCAGCAGCGGCGCGTCTCGTGGGCTAGACTAACAAAACATTAAACTACCACGTCACTTACATCATCATCACCGCATCTCGTGCTCCACTGAAGACGCTCCCTGACCCACTCCTAACATTCAAATACAAATGTTTATTTTAAATTTGACTAATATAAATTTTTTTGTATTCACAATCTCCTCATCACAGGCAGGCACAGCACTCAGCATGTGTTCGTGTTTGTGTGTGCTGTCTGAGTCACTCATAGCACGTGCCTATATCGTGCGCTATATCGAAAACATTTTATACCGTTATCGAAGAAGGTGTACCGTCGATAAATATCGATACCGTTTTATCGCCCAGGCCTAGTTCGCATTGTAATGTGATTTTAAACTGTTTAAGTGCAGGAATGGAAAGGACTTGTGCCTTGTTTGCGTTCAGCGCACACGTCTGAAGCGCAGAGAACAGCGGTCTCGGTCCGGGTTCCCGGTTTGTGTCCGTTCTCCAACCGTTCCGTGCATTTCACTGCAGAGAAGGTTGTCCCGGGCCGGAACTGACTTCTGTCAGATTTATCGACCAGTCTGCAGAAAACTATGTCAGTATATCATCATAAACACAGCCGTCTTTAACACTTTAATATTTGAAATTTATGTAAGTCTAGTTGTTTTTGCGGTGGTATTTTTGTTAAAAGCGTAGGCAAAAGTTCCTCTTGTAAACTTGTGCCTTGTTTGCGTTCAGCGCACACGTCTGAAGCGCAGAGAACAGCGGTCTCGGTCCGGGTTCCCGGTTTGTGTCCGTTCTCCAACCGTTCCGTGCATTTCACTGCAGAGAAGGTTGTCCCGGGCCGGAACTGACTTCTGTCATATTTATCGACCAGTCTGCAGAAAACTATGTCAGTATATCATCATAAACACAGCCGTCTTTAACACTTTAATATTTGAAATTTATGTAAGTCTAGTTGTTGTTGCGGTGGTATTTTTGTTAAAAGCGTAGGCAAAAGTTCCTCTTGTAAGTGTTCTGTAGGCTGCTGATTTCTATCATGTTATTAAGCTGCAACAGAATGCCTTGCAAAAAGACTCAGAAATAAATGTTTGACTTTTTTAAATTTTTTATATTGGATTTTTTTATCTTATTGGAATCAAAACTAGGAATCGATACAATTCAAACAATACCCAACCCTACAGATTGGAGTATGTTTTTGCTCCTTTTGTGTGCTAAAAGACTAAACCTAGTTTGGTTTATCTGCCTAGTTTTTGAACTATTTAGCAGTGTAGATCTAACCACCTTCACCAACAGATATTTAAAGATTGAATTTCTGCTCAAAGCTGCTGGTTTTCCCCTGTTGCTTTGAGAACACTTTTCATTTGATATTTACACTAAGCCTTTATGCCTTATTATAGTCAAGGAAGTGTTTGCTCTGTTGGCTTTCGACAGTGTTTTAATGTATCTTATTGTCAGAAGGTCTTCATATAAATCCTGTCAATCATATCAGTGCTTGTTATTGCAGGGATATGTTGCGGGCGGCTTCTTAACGAAACATCTTGAAAGCTTTTTCAGCCTTGCAGATTCATTCAGAGGAGGAAGGATAAAAGAGAAGCAACGTTTTTCAAACGTTTGCCTCATTTTCTTCCCAGCATATTCTGACTTCTGTGAAGGAGATGGTGAGAGACAGAACATCTGTCTTTATTGCACACCGGCTGTCCACCATTGTGGATGCAGATGAGATTACTGTACTAAATCAGGTAAGCTCGTATGAAGCCTGTGAATGTGTGTGACAGGTGCTGTGACATCTAGAAATCATGTTTAGCAAGCCAATGCATCATTTTCATCTTCTCACCTAATACCACAACTGTAAAGACTCACTTCAGCATTTTGCAATGCATTCGATGCTGAAGCTATAGTGTTACTCCCAGGTCAAAGTTCAAGCAGTTTTGAACTTTGACCCCAGTGGCTGCTGACCTTTTGAGGGCCAGCCAATGACTACTGATGAGTTTATAATGATCCACTCGAATGGCGAGTTACATTCCAAGGAGACAGAGCTGGCGAAAAATTACATTTATTTATTGCAAAATGAAAAGAATACAGGAATTTGAATGACTTAATTTTACAGAGACTGCATAATTCTGGAGTTAGTGGGGTGATTTTGTTGAGCAGTGCTTTTGCATAGAAAAAAAATATGTATATTTTATTTATGCAAAATTTGGGGAAAAACTCAATATTTGGTGTTCATACTTGGGTTTGCTTTTTACAACCACCTCAAATCTCTTTCAGTGTAAAATATAATAATACTAATTTAATATGAGTATATTCAGGGGTAAACATCAAGCTTTTGATGGGATGCAGATTAATAAAATGTGCACTTCAGGTTTCAGTGTGACGCTCCTGCGCGATTGGACAATCACACTAAACCATATCATGCCGTCACTTTAATTTTTTTGTGCAACCCTGCAGTAAGTCCTTATTATTTACTTAACTGTGTGCATGCTAAAATTATGATAAATTAGTATAAATATCCACTTTTTTAATCATGTGGTTTGCTTGTATGTATGCAGTCCACAGTGAGGAGGCATGTTCCTCTGATATGTCAATACGTGGGCAGTGATGAAAGATAAATCCATATATTAGGGCTATAGAGTTTTACTTGTGTACTAGTTGTATGGTCGACATATGAGGTTGCAGCTGAGACAATGCGGGCGAGAAACAAAAGCTGGCATATCTCCATTGATTGAGAGATTCATGCAGCTTGTGTTGTCATGAACGTTGCAAAACAACATTCATGTGCCACTCACTTATTGTGTCTGTCAGCCTGTGGGCGACACTGACTTTGGGTGGTTTGCAAGAATCCGGGTTCACTTTATATGTTTGGTTGTTTCAGGTTATTATAGAAAGACAATGACATGCATTTACACTGGGATGCAGTTTGTGGACACGTAGTGTTTCTTCTGCTGTCACCACGCATACAGGCGGAACTGCAAGGCCTTTCTGTAACACTGTCGTTGACGTGGAGGTCAAAGCAGCATTGTGTTGAAGGCCTAATGTGAGTCATGTGAAAGAGACCTATAGGGGAAATCTTAGCATCCTTCCCTTATAGTGTTTGGCCCTGAGTCATAGTGTGGTCATTATTGGATTGTTACATGGAAAGCATGATCAGTTTAGTTTCAGATGTGTATGGTGTTCATAGATGGGGGGAAAAGCATTCATTTGAACGTCTCTTTGATTGCAATGATGAAGAAAGCCTTCTTGCTGCTGTCCTTGTATATTGTTCTGCTCTTGAGATCCAGTCTGTTGGTAAAAAGGAGCTTGTGAAACAATGCCTGTATCCTCCAAAGTTGCCCTTGGAATGGGTGTGGAGTTTGTCAGCGACATACTGCATTTTCTCTTATGTCTTTTTGGATCAAAATCAGTGCATTCATGGAAAAAGGACCACCACACAGAGTTTGTTGCTACAGGTTGTGTTCCAGTTGGCATAATGTCTGTACTGCACGGTAGTGACTGGTTATATATAATCAGATTCCTAAAACCAAGTACTTGTTATTATATTACTGTGTTTTCTGGAAGAAAAGCTGCACCTGAATTTGTCATGCCAGGTCAAAATTGCACTGTTGAGAAATAAAAGGCGCTGTGCATAAGTAACATATTACATTTAGAAATAATGTGCAAAACCGGTAAATCAAATTAAACATTTACAAAAATTATAAAGACAATAAACATGTATTTTAGTTCCCCTCACTCCACAAAACAATCCTTCAAATTTAGAACAAGAATGAAAAATATAAAGTAAACCAATTATAGTCATTCTATAAACAACATTTATTATAAACACCAAGCCTAAATAAATTTGAAGCAAAACTGAATTACCAGCATGTGGGAAATGTGCTGTATAAATGCGCTTGATGCACAGTAAATTAATAAATAGTTTATTGGTTCTCCCTGAATTTTTATTTTTTTTACATTTTCTAAAAATGTATTTTATTTTGTGGAATTGCTCACACCAGTCACTACAAAAATTATTTCACTTTTAAGGTGACTGTGCACTATAAACTACATTTCCTACATATATATTTAATTTAATTTCAATCCTGGAAGAGTTTGCCCATGCAATCTCATTGCTGTTTTCATTAATAGTGGTTAATGCAGGGATTTCCAAATATTTTTGTCAGCTGAACCCCTTTGACTTAAAATATTTACTTGAAGTCCCTCTAAATATTTAAAGGGACAGTTCACCCAAAAATGAAAATTTGATGTTTATCTGCTTACCCCCAGGCATCCAAGATGTAGGTGATTTTGTTTCTTCAGTAGAACACATATGATGGTTTTTAACTCCGACCGTTGCAGTCTATCAGTCGTATAATGCATGGCAATGGTAACAAAATCTATGAGAGTAAAAAAAACATGCACAGACAAATCCAAATTAAACCCTGCGGCTCGTGACGACACATTGATGTCCTAAGACACGAAACCATCGGTTTGTGAGAGAAACCGAACAGTATTTATATCATATTTGACCTCTAGTACACCACTATGTCCAGCTGTCTTTGAGCGCGAGCACGGCATCCGGTGCGAGAGGTGTGTACGCGCTCTGGCGTAGTTTACGCAAGCGCCGGAAGTGATCTCTCGCGCGTATACGTCACTCATTGTTTACACAGTGCACAGTCATTGTAGGTACGACGGCTAATCAAAATGGTACTTACTTGCACTTATCCGGATTGTTCAAACTGACTTAAAACTAAAAGATTACGTTCTCTCGTGCGAACTCATTCGGGAGTGGTGACTGCACAAATACAGTTGGATATAGTGGGGTATTAGAGGTAAAAAATGATATAAATACTGTTGGGTTTCTGGCACAAACCGATGGTTTCGTGTCTTAAGACATCAATGTGTCGTCACGAGCCGCAGGGTTTAATTTGGATTTGTCAGTGCATATTTTTTTTACTCTCATAGATTTTGTTACCATTGCCATGCATTATACGACTGATAGACTGCAACGGCTGGAGTTAAAAATCATAATTTGTGTTCTACTGAAGAAACAAAGTCCACCTACATCTTGGATGCCCTGGGGGTAAGCAGATAAACATCACATTTTCATTTTTGGGTGAACTATCCCTTTAAACCTAAAATGTATATAATTTTTAACACGTTTGCATGCTCATGAATGATTCCCTGATGTTAGTTAACATAAACTAGAAATACCACAATGCATCACAATAATTACAATTTATGATAATGCATCAAAACTAATGTTATTGGACACACTTTTATTTGTTATGTAAATATCAACACATTTAAACGTCAGCATGCTTCATGACCTCTAAGGGTAATTATGCAAGTTAAAGAAGATAAACAAATTAAACCTGATAAATTCAAAGAAATCCTGTAGATGTTTGTCAGGTTTCTAACAGCGGTATCAGCATTGAGAATTTCAGAAAAAGTGCCTGTATTATAATAAAAAAATTAAATAAAAAATCACATTTTGAATGTGATTGGCTGGAAACATTGAATTGAATGAACCGATTAGAACGCAAGTAGAGTTTCATGGCTAAACTATTCATTTAAAGATTATATTGTGGTTTTTGTTTTGTTTTTGTTCTTTTGGACAAAAATGCACAGAAGACGACAATTAATTTGATTATCAAAACCTTAATAAAGAAATAGTAACCCATGAAAAACAAGTACATTGATTCAAAAATATTTCAAATGAAAAAAATTTTTTTTAAATTGAAAACATGAATCTATGCAATCATTAAAAAGTAACAGTAATCTGATTATGTGTATTTGAAACACAATCTAATTACAAGTACTAGGTTTTGGTAATTTGATTATTTATTCCAGATTACGTAACATCTGTTACAACCCAGCACTAAATGTGTGTAACACTCATTACTAAAACTTTTTATATACTGCTAATAAACAATATGATGAAAGTACAAAAAAAAAAAATATATATATATAGCTGCTTGTATTTACAGCTTTTACACTAGCAGACAAGATTCACTAGCCAACTTGTTAAAAACATATGCAATGCATATTTAAAATCACGGTCCCAACATTTGCATTAAACCATCTTTATGCCACTGTTGTTGCAGAAAGGCTGTCCCCCCCCCCCCCCCTGTTACTTCCTTTTTTCCCACCGCTT
>NW_015507545.1:13145-19938 GCF_001515645.1 Sinocyclocheilus grahami | reverse complement strand
TGTTAACTACTGTATTGCCAGCGCTTTTAGCATCCCTTCCTTCAGTCTGTAGTAAACACATGCAGGTTGATGCATGCTTCAGATGCGAGCGTCTTTTGCTGTGTGAGAGCGTGTGGGGGCTGGCCCCTTACATTTTGAGCTCATTAACGGTGGAAATACCTTTTGCCCAGCGCTCAGCAACACCTTTGTTTGTCTCCCATGTGTGGAGACCTTTTCAATCTGGATGCGTGTGGGGGGTGGAGCACGTGATGCAGCTGCAGCCGGAAAAAACACCAACCAACATCATATTCTCAGATCCAAGAAACAGAAGACAATGTTGTTGTGCATCAAAAATGGGTCATAATTAGAGCGATCTGAGCTGTCAGTGACACGGCTGCTAAAAATACTAGCAGGGTTTGAGTCTTGCTTGGCAAAAGTGGCATCGTAATTGATGCAAGTATCTAGCAAACAGCCGGGAGACTGGTTGACTTGTCATTGTGCGAGCTCATTTCATACTTGGCTTTGTTGCTGGCAGTCTTTTAAGAGGCAGTGCTGCATGTACGCCCACACCGCCGCATCCCTGCTCCGAGTCTCAGCTCTCTTTAGACCTTTCTCAAACATTGTCTCTGTCAGTGCCCCTGCATGGCCCTGAATCTCTTGTTTTGCCCAGTTCTTCCAATTTGGATGCAGCTGCACAGTCGGTCTGACTGCAGGAGGCTTTATGCTGCTGAATATCAAGGCGTCAATCAAAGAAACCAGGCTTAATGCTGAATAACAGCCTCTGGCCTCCTGAAACAATCCCAAGGCAGAGCCTGCATGAACGCTCGGGGGGGATTTTCTTCTTGCGGTGCGGAAATATAATTGTTAACCTTAACAAGTCTCAGTGAAAGTTAAATGATTATTCTGGGGTCAAAGCATGTTACGCTGCATGTGTGGCATCTGTGACATGCTGCTGATTACCTGACGTAACTCTTTTTCATTTATAGCGTGGCACAGGTTCTTTTATTGCATTGCATTCAATACAGACTGCAAACTCGAGGCTTAGTGCTTAATTCTTCCCGAGGAGCACATGTTCCTAATTTGAAAAATTTAGGAGCGCATCAAGAACAATTCAAATGCATCAGATAATTTGTTTTTCCTCAATAAAGGGATGCAATGAGACATTTAAAATCAGGATTACTTGATTTATTTAAAACAAAAGTGCAGTAGGTTTTTTAAATATTTCTTCCTGAGGGTCCTTGCACACTGAGTCCGAAATTTCCTGCAAGCTAAAAAGTGAACACGACCTCACATTGTGTAAATCACGTTTACACGCTGCCTCCGAAACTTTCGTCTGTCATAAAAAAAAAAATCAGATCAGGTTTGATTTTATGTGTTTTTCCTATCCGTAGCAAGCATTTTAAAAGGGATAGTTCACCCAGAAATTTTAATTCTGCCATTAATTACTCGCCCTCATGTCGTTCCAAACCTGTAAGACCTTCGTTCATCTTCAGAACACAATTTAAGATATTTTAGATAAAATCCGAGAGCTCCTCTGACCCTGCTATATAAGGGCCTTTCGCACCTCATATCGCAAAAATCATGGCGGGTGAGGGCGTTTTCATACGCGTTTGGCCAATCAATGTCTACTTACGTCACGATTAGTACCAGTTGTGCTGGTTAGACCCTGCTCCGGAGTAGGAGCTAATTTGGTTCTCGAAAAAGGCAGTCCGGTACTAAAATCGCACCCAGTTCCGGTGGTGCGAAAACACCAAAAAGTGGCTAGTTCCACAATTAGTTCTGGGACTATGAAAAGGTTCCCGCGGTGAGAAAGGCCCTATAGACAGCAAGGGTACCACTACGATCAAGGTCCAGAAACGTAGCAAGGAGATGGCTAAAATAGTCCATGTGACATCAGTGGTTCAACCGTAATTTTGCGAAGCTACGAGAATACTTTTTGTGCGCAAAGAAAACATAACGACTTTATTCAACAATTCTTCTGCTGCTCATCCCGTCTGCAGTGGTGCGGCGCCATTGTGTAGAGTATCACGACACATACACTTACTTCTGCTTTACATAATTCATTCTGGACCTTGATTGTGGTAGTACCCTTGCTGTCCATAGCAGGGTCAGAGAGCTCTCGGATTTTATCTAAAATATCTTAATGTGTGTTCTGAAGGTCTTACGGGTTTGGAATGACATGAGGGCGAGTAATTAATGACAGAATTTTCAGTTTTGGGTGAACTATCCCTTTAAGTTGTAATTAGCAGAAAATCCTGTGTCAGAACCACTTGAGCTTGTGGGACGAGTGAATGATGCATGATCTCTCCCTGTGCTGGTGACGCAGGGGAAGGTGGCGGAGCGCGGCAGTCATCAGGCTCTGCTGAGCACGCTGGGCAGTCTGTACGCAGACCTGTGGAACACACAGAACAGCAGAAGCACGAGCGCCGCGGCCCGGCCTGAGCCTGTACCCGAGCGCCTGGCGCAGAGAGAAGAGGAGCGCAAGAAGCTGCAGGAGGAGATCCTCAACAGCGTGAAGGGCTGCGGGAACTGCTCCTGCTGAGCTCTGCTCCTCTCCTCCAGACCGCCACTGGACTGGGATCACAGCGAGGAGTCGAGGATGTTATTTCATCCTGAACTGACAGCGGCGTCCTTCTTCTTTGTGACTTTTCCATAACCTCAGGGGCCAATGTCATGCCTTTATTTTCACATGCTGTCAAGGTTTTAATAGATTTGTCCATGCCATCTGGAACTCTTGTAAGTTGTCTTTATTATGCATATGTACATATCACAAATGCAATATTTTTGAGAATCGCATTGTATAGAGTGCATAGATATTTTGTCTGTTGAATTATGTTAGATATGTCTGGACCATTTAGAACATTTCTCCCTGAACACTGGCACCTCTGATGTCTCATCAACATTAATTTATACCAAATCTGAATGAGATGTCATCGAAAGTACATTCAACAACTTGTATTAAATAAAACTCCCTTCTTTGAGTGTCTGAGAGCATGCGTTTCTTTCAGCTAATCATATTTGGTTTAAAATCAGTAATACATAAGTGACGAAGCTTTCATTGTGATGTTCAGTGCTTCACGTGTTCCAGGTCACAGCATGTCCATGAAATCATTCAAAAGCTGTCAGTCATTGTTGGAGGAGATGATCATTTAGACCCTGAATGTATAGAGGTGTATCTGTTGTAATGTGTGGCGCTCCATCACATTCGTTCATCAGTGAGTGGGAGATGAATGAGGGGTGTTGGGTGAAGAAATGGGTCAATGACGTGACTCATACTTTTGTCTGGAAGAATACACTAAAATGCATTTGATACAACTTGAATGCACCTCTGCTATAATGAACCTTTTATGAAAAATATTTTGCTATATTTATATATTTTACTTATTTTTTTGTTTGTTAAAGAAGCGTAAAGGTGGTGGTGTCGATTGTAACAAAGAAAAACAACTCTTATTAAAAGGCGGAACTTCTTGGGGAGCAAATAGTTTGTCATGTGTGTATTCTTGAATTACTAAAGAATGATTGAAGTATGGGATTGACATGATATATGCTCCTCATAATACTGATATTTAAGGGGTCGTGTCATACCATGAGATACACTATAGGAAGTACGCTTTTTTTCTGAGTTATTTTAAGGTTACAAAATACACACAAAAATATAATAGGTATTCTGATTCTCCTGTGATAGTCTATTTTTATTTTATTTTATTTTGCACACTGGACACTGTCCCAGTTTGCCAACAGTTTATCGATATGATGTATTATTGGTACACTGGAATTTTCTCCTGATATATCTTGTTGCTAGCTCTATTTGTATTCTGACCCATTCACTATAGTGCAATAAAGCATGCTTTTCAGAGTTCAGACAAGGAAGAATATGCCAGTACAGCAGTCAGGAAAGAGATTAAACGTCAAATCAAAAACTGAATAAGAAAACATGGTTTTGTCATTATGTACTTAATTGATTTGGTTTACAAATAAAACTATTTAAAAGAACTAGATCTCCCAGTTCGCCAGTAATGGAAAATTGTCATTTGGAATTTTATATTTGAAAATAATGATGTGTACATGCACAAGTATTCAAAGTGTTTGCAAAACGTTTCATTTGGTTGCACCAACAGACATTTTGATTTCTATTTTTTTATTTAAATTTTTTTACTCGCAATAAAAACACAATTACAAATAATTGTATTTTAAGCTGGAGTGTGACAGTTTATTAGGCCTGATGAATCTCTATCTTCTCGGATAGTGCTTGATTGTGCTAATATGAGCTGTGATTGGGAGGCTGAATAATATTACAGCAGATGTTGTGCGTTTAATCAAAGTGACCTGCTGGAAATCCATACGTTTACTGAGCAAAGATGCACTCCATGAACAAGAGGGGGAAAAAACATGGCACTTCATATAGAGAAAGCTTTCAGATGATCGTGACATGATAAACAGCAGATATAAATAGCATTCTTAAGTGCATGCAAATATTGGCAAGGGTTCCTGGAAATGACAATGTACAATATATTGTAATTACAGGCCATGTTTTTAGTCATCTGATTTGTGTTAATTAGGTAAGCTTCTTTCATGTAGCTCTTTCTTAAATGCACAACGTCATGCCCGTTACATGAGCTGAACTCGCTTGTTTGTCACAAATGGAATCTGCAGGTTTTCCATTGTGGCACATAAAAGCCTAACGAGGCCCCCCTCTCAGCTTTTGTGCGAGCCGTACAAAAAACACATCCTGCTTTACGTCTGTTCAAGCTGTTCTCATGAATGTCCTCAGCCCAGCTCACATCCTGCATCTGAGAAAGCCGCCGACTTACACCCAACCTGCAGCATGAGACAAATGATATGCACATTCAGATTTAGATCGCATATATCCTTGGTAAATTTCTGCATTAGCGGCTGAGATTTTCTGACATTCTGGGAGCGCCTGAGTCCGTTCTTTGAGTTCCACTTAGACGTCTTCGCCTGGGCGAGCTTTTATGCTGTTTGAAAGGAAATAAGAGGCTCTCAGCATCTACAAGTGCCTTAACTAGAGCGGCCTTCCTCCAGTCCTGCTGCACTCAGCTGGGGTTTGTGGGACGTGACCAAGGCTAAAACTAATGTGCTTCAGCATCGCAGTCGTTTTTGACGTTTCTTTAAAAACAAGAAAAATACCCTGCTTTTAGATTCCCGTCGTTCGGGGAATTGCAGAAGGCTGCTTTAGAGGATATCGTTGCTTATTATAATCAGGCGCTACTCATAGATCCGGCTGTATAGTGTTTTATATATGCATGACATTTCCTGACACTTTTACAGCGTAGCCATGCAATCGCATGAGTATTGTGGAAATAGTTTTCAAATACAGAAAACGGAAAGCACTGTATGACTCAAACCAACATGAATTCAAAACTGGCGGTTTCTGGCAGCCATTGACTGTCATAGCATGGAAAAAACATACGTGGCTATCAGCAACTTGCTAGAGGTTTATTCTTTAAAATGTCTTTATTTATGTTCAGCAGAAGAATGGAAATCACACAGGTTTGGAACGACATGACGGTGAGGAATTATTGAGAACACTTAATTTACTTTTTTTTTTTTTGGGAAATGTTTTGTTTGGATGTGTGAAATATGAAGAGGAAGAACAGAAAACTTGGTTTTGAACATACATTTTCAAAGCATAAACCAACTGTATGTTTTTGCTTGCTGACTGCATTGCTTTGAGACTATTTCCAATTCACTCGATAAACAAAATGCAAAAATTATTCATATTTGCAAGTCCTTCAAACTTTCCCTGTGATATTTTATTTACTGTGTCTATTTATTCACCCCTGTCTCTTTTTTCCTTTTTTTTCTTCTTGTGTTGTAACTGCACTTTCATTATTTATATGCTGTTCTCAGTGAAAACAGATTAAAACTAAACTAAACTAAACAAAACTATACTGTATACAATAAACCAAAATAATCTGAATAATCTGAATTTAAAATGATGGAAATATTCATTTCTGCCAGTTATTTATACACGGTATCACAACTTAAATGCGAAGCAAACTGTAAAAGCCGCTCGATGCAGACTAGCTCTCCGCTCACTGACCTCTATACAGATTATATATTTGCCCCCGGTTTCATAGACAAGGCTTAAGGCTAGTCCCAGACTAAGATGCATGTTTGAGCTGTCTCAACTAAATATCTTAAAATATGTCAGTGCCATTGATCTGTCTCAAGATGCACACCAGTAACGTTTTCTTCTAAGGCATTTTTATAAAAGCTGCTTATCTTAATTTAACTAAGGCCTAGTCCTGGTTTAAGCTAAGCCCCGTCTGTGAAACCGGGCCATATTATGTTATGTAGCTTACATTATAGATAAAAGTTTCTGCCATGTCTCAAATAGAAACGTCACAACTCATCGATCATCTGGAATTCAGAGTAAATACAGTTTCACTCAGAAGAGCACAACATTTCTCTTTCATAGACATCATCAGACTCTATTTAGGGGGGCTTCATGTATTTCATCTCCCCCTAAATGTCTCCACTCTGAACTCTAAAAATTGATTACGCTACATGCTGACGTTTACATTTTACAGGATTTGTTTGTCTTCACGTCTCGTTTGCTGATGGTAATTATCTAGTAAATGAAAGTGCAATAAAAATGCACATTTATAAATTGTTTGGGTCGACTCTTACTCATTTGCAACTGTGTGTTCAGAACAAACTGATGAAGAGTAAGGTCCTCTCTATTTCTTATAGCACGTCTGGCAGTGTATCACACGCGAAGCTGAAGCAGTTTAGCTGTAGAAGAGAGCGAGTGTGTGTGTGTGTGTGAGAGTGTGTGTGTGTGTGTGTG
>NW_015507545.1:11136-11645 GCF_001515645.1 Sinocyclocheilus grahami | reverse complement strand
TTACTTTTTTATTAAGGACATGATTACATATTATTTAAACAATAGCAATAAGTTATTCTGAATTTATTGATCCTCCTAATCTTTTACATTTATTTTCTAAAATAGTGCTTATATGCATTCAGAAAGTCTTCCAGTTTTGTGGACATTGACACAGAGATCATCATAATTACACAAAACATTAAGAGATTACTCTTAGCATTTGACCACTGGATTTGCAAAAAGAATTTCAATTTTAAGAACAATTTTCTCAACATTGCATCAGTTACTGATGAACTGATGAATTCATTTTTATTTGAAGGCAGTGGCTTTTTTAACCCCAGTTTTGGAAACCTTGAGTAATGCAATGTTTATTGCACTTAATACTGTTAATAACGAATGGGATATATTTTTCTTCTCTTAATATTTTTATATCAATATGGCACAAGATTATCCTATTTAAAACGATTTAGGTCAAAAGTAATCTAAAAGTAGTCAGATTATATAACCTAAAAATGTGTCCCTGCAGCACA
>NW_015507545.1:10580-11126 GCF_001515645.1 Sinocyclocheilus grahami | reverse complement strand
TGTGTGTGTGTGTGAGTGTGTGCTGCTTCCAGAGATCAGAGTTTAATGAGGATTATATTTCATTGTTTATCAGGATAATGTCTCCACGAAGGCTGGGAATCACACAATGGAAAAGGAGACGGCGGAGGGCAACACTCACACTAACCTCAGCTTCCAACACCACAAATAGCAAATATTCTGCTTTGCTCAACACTGCAGATTGTATTCACTGCTTTGCTTTTGAACACACCATAGACTTTTCTTCAGTTGTAGATGACTTTAAAAGAGAGAGACTCTTCTGGATTCATGGACCATCAGCACAAATGGACGAAGGAATTAGGGAGTTATTCTGCAGTTTTTGATGCAAAAGAGTACTAAAGGATAGTGTGTGTCTGTATGTGGGGCTTAGATTAAAGAGCTTATTATTATTAATATTGATATTGTAATAATATTTCACAATATTACCATTCTTATAGTATTTTTCATTAAATAAATGCAGCTTTGATGAGCAAAGAAGACATATTTAGAAAAATTGGAATCGGAGCCATTTCGCTTTATTATTTTTTT
>NW_015507545.1:6379-9321 GCF_001515645.1 Sinocyclocheilus grahami | reverse complement strand
CTCTCTCTCTCTCTCACGAGCCGAGCGCGCAACGAGACTGCGCCCATCATCACAGCGCGGAACAATGGCAGCATCCAGCTCCTGACTCACTGATGGAGACGTGCTGGAGCAGATGAGAGCGCTTCAGCGGAGATTTGAACACACGCTCCTGCTGTCATCACGGATGGAGCGATAGAGGAGCGCGGTTCTCCATCACTGACGGGAGGCGCGTCCACCTGCTCTCTGACGGAGGCCCGGGATGCGCGAGAAAACATGCTCAAGTGCCTCTGATCACGGAAATTGTTTCCACATACGAGCTCTTTTGTGGCGTTAAAAGCTCTCGGCGTTTAGAAATAGGCACTGATCTGGCCGCGTAAGGAACGGGTAAGTCATCCGGCGTGCCGTTCTGCATGAGATACGGATGAAAACGCATCACTTTATCGATATGCATGCATTGCATGACTCTTCCAACACAGTGCGCGCTGGTATTATGAGATATGAGGAGGAGGAGGTGTTCGTAGTGTGTGTAGTAATGTTACTTTTGGGCTCATGAAACCCTGCACACTTCTGACACTTGTCTCAAAACCAAGCGATTTTCGGGCATGTTTCTTAAAACCTAGTGAGCTGCCTATGTAGACAGCGTGTTTGGGCACCATAGTCTCATTGGAACATCATGATCTCAAGAGCTGCTCATATAGATGCTTTTGGTCACCATGGTCTACCTTGACATTATGGTTTCCTACCTAGAGGGCATTTTTGGGAGCTTTAGTGTAAAAAACATAAAGTGTTGGCTAACTAGACTGCGTTTTTTTGGAGGGCATCACATGGACTGGTAAGCGGACTGCTTGTTTAGACATCATATTTGGATATCATAGCTCAAAACTATAGTGAGCTGCCTACCCAGACAGCAATTTTGGCCATCAAAGGCACAGTCTTATATATGCCCAAAGATGCTGTCTAGTTAAGTGTTCTTGCCTAATGCTTTTATCGTCTTGTGCCAAAAAGTACTGAAATGCATTATGCACAAGTCCCTTCGAGATTCATATTTGGTAACAGTACAGAAATGCAGCATTCGTCTTATCAACCTCAAGTTCTTTAGGTTTCAGTAACAATTTCATGTCTGAGTATTACTGACTGACTTGGGCAGCATTTGTGGACATGATGGTCTCAGAACCTAGTGGCCACTGCTGACCGTCCAGGTTCTGTTTGAGACACCCGGGGAGGGGGTCAGTAGATTTGGGGAGACTATAGGACGTGCCAAAGACGCTTGATCCAGGATGCATTTTAGGAATTATACGGAGGGCCTGAAATCTTGTGTTAGTGCAGATCTGATCATCTGTGGCGACTGATTGTTTGTAGTCTTATAAAAGAACTGAATCACATTCCGATTGAATCCGTTGGCAGTTTTTAACACTCTGTCAGCCCAATCTGTGCCGCTCACTCACTGAGTCACAAGTCTATCAATGGGCTAGTGTTTTTCTTTCGTTCTTTTCTCCAGCGTTTAGTCATAACGTCTGCTGGTTTTCTTCTCTATGGTCTTCACAACAATGCCCTCAGAGATGATGGCTATGAGGATGAATGTTTTTTGAGGGGACCAGATGGCATCATGAAGTATTTGAACCCGGAGCCAAAGTGAGATTCTTTATTTACTTGCACGAGAAAGATATTTGTTAAAGTGAAATAATTGAAGGTCTCGGCTGTAATGCATCCATTTTTCTTTTTTGTTGTTGTGATTGTTCTCTATCCTTTTTAATTCCATGACATTCCAGTTCTGGCTTCTGAATACTGATTTATCCTTCACTATTCAGCATTCTTTTAAATTCACGCATTGTTTTTGTTTTCATGCATCTCTTTATGAAACAGCTCACTTGCATTGATTTGAGTTGAACTCCAAGCGTTGTCGCTGTTGTTGTGAGTGTATTGTTTTGTGCGTTTAATTGAAAGACCTTGGCCTAAGGGATTTCTGGAAGCTACTACTACTAAGCTACTGCGGCAGCAAAAATCCCTTGTTAGCCACATTACAACAACAGTTTTGCTAAGTGATTATGTAGCTAGAATCTACCTAGATGAGTCACAGAAACCAAGTATGTGTAAATTAGTGAGATCAAAGCTGATTAATCGGTTATAATTTTGTCATTTTGAAATTATCAACATTAAATCGTATATGTGGCCATTGAACCAAATTTATGTCAGTTCCTAAAACTACCAATAGGCTCATCTGCGCCCATCATCAATGCAATGAAATTTGGCATAAATATCACTCATGCACATTTATTAAATGCAGTCTTTTATCGTAGCTATTATTGATCAAGTCAAGTCACCATTATTTATGTAGTGTTTCAATCAATGCAGATTGTGTCAAAGCAGCTTTACAGTATTAAACAGGGAGATAGTGTGCCAGACGAAACCAGCTGTTTAATTCTAGGTTGCAACAAACAATGATTTGATCTGGTATCAGTTATCTATCTGTCATCTATTGATCTGTTATCAGTTGCTCTCTGGTTATTAAAATCATCCATTGGCCATTAGAAAACCCAAATAGTCCCAGCAATCATTTCAACCATATACTACCATAATTTGCATTGTCCACACTACATTTGTGTCACATCCTACCACTGGGTCATGATGTGTTTCATTTTTCGACAGCTGTGATTTTCTGTGTTTGAGTCATATATTGCAGCGTGTCTTTCTGTCGGACCATGGATAAGCTCAGTGAGGCAGGCTGCTGCGCTGTAATTAAACAGCGAGGTGAGGTCCAATATGATATTGTTCAGCTTCTTGATTGCTTTTCATGGCTGGAGGGGGAGAGAGCTCAGGCTTCTCCTGAGGGACTGAGCCACATCGTCCATTCATGCTTTTACAGACTTCCTGAGATCTACACACACTGATAGCTCCAGCTATCTGCTCCCCTGAGGCTGACGTTCATGAGCATTAGTTGATGTTTTGCCTATTAAAAAAAAAAA
>NW_015507545.1:5132-5812 GCF_001515645.1 Sinocyclocheilus grahami | reverse complement strand
GGGGTTCTCCAGGACCAGGATTGGGAACCACTGTTCTATGGCATCACTGGAAAAGCCTAGTTTTGGAATCTTTATTTTTAAGAGCAGACTGGATTTTTGGGCGTCATGGATTCAAAACCTAGTGAGATGCCTACCTAGATTGCATTTCTGGCATTGTAGCCTCAAAACATAAGCTGCCAACATAGAAAGAATATAGTCATAATAACCTCGAGTGTGCTGCTAACCTAGATGGCATTCTTGTGCATGATGGTTTGAGCTGTATATGTAGATGGCATTTTTAGGCATATTGGTCTCAAAACATGGTCTCAAGCTGTCTGCACAAACCACATTTTAACCTGGGTGTGTTTTGAGAAGTGCTCCTATGGTGTCCTCTAGAGGTTTATAGCCATGTTCTAATAGTATTTGTGGTGCTGTTACAGTGTAAGTAAACCCTTCAGGAAAGCTGTATACTTCCTCTTTCTGGCACACAGCACATTTTTCTACTCATTCTTGGCACACAGTAAAGTGATCGTCTTTGTTTCCCTCACATTTAAAAGCATATTAAAATGCCATGTGCATGGAACACGCTGTATCTGGTTTAACTATGCTATAATGTACAGAACACACTCATCGTTCTGTCTGATGTATTAATTTAGTGTGGAAGTACACATCTGAATAAGCAGAGCTGTTTGGCTCAAGTA
>NW_015507545.1:3105-3788 GCF_001515645.1 Sinocyclocheilus grahami | reverse complement strand
GTACAAAATTCGAATTTAGTTTTTCAGCCATTTTGACAGCCCTACGGTGTTGCACTTGTGCAGTGAAGCGTTCCAGTGTGAGTCCTGTAAAACTATGGTTCAGCAAAACAGCTCAAACCCGCGTAGAATAAGTCTAAATATGTGAATGTGTTTTTATATCACTTTTGCTTTTGTTAACACTATCGGGTAGGTTTAGGGTTGGGTTTGGTGTATGTTATTTTCAAAAATGCTAGCCCATTAACCTTTTAGCGACACTCACTGGACATTTGAATTCTGAACCGCCGCAATACGTACCTGTTCCAACGTAATAAAAACGCAACAATATGTGCCTGTGTCAACATATATAAACGAGGACATGGTCACGTTTTGAGCAAGCATTTTAGCGCCACTCACTGGACATTTCACTTTGAAACTGTGGTGAAATGCGCAAGAAGCAATGTAATATCTTGCCGAAATGTCACAACAGGTGTTTTCCAGTGAGCCTGGGTTGGAATGGATATGCACTGTAATGGACTATAGCTGTGGTAAAAAATAATTTACGGAAACTGAATACAAATGTCATTATATATTAGAATGAGTGGCGACATAATACATGCATAATATATAGAGGCTTCTCAGAAAGCACTCCTGCTTTATCTTTAATTGTGTGCTCGCTGGCGTTTTCATTACCCAACCCCCCATCA
>NW_015507545.1:0-2484 GCF_001515645.1 Sinocyclocheilus grahami | reverse complement strand
TATAATAACAATTAATTATGCATAATTACATGCAAGTAGCCCTAAACCAAACCCTAATCTTAACCCTAATATATATAATAAGTACATGTAGTTAATTGATATTACTCAGTTCTTGAATGCATAATTACACTGTAACAAAGACACCTTAAAATAAAGTGTAACCGAATATTGTATATTCTTGGTATAACTTAATTACAGTATAATGTCAAGTTTTGTACTGTGCAGCAGTAGGAAAGCGTTTTAGTGTGTTTAAAGTGCTGTGGTTGTCAGATGATAAGCTTTAAACTCCTTTATTCTCGGAGAGGCTGGCAGTGTCATGTTTTGAAGTCCTTTGACTCAAATGATTTCTGTAGTTCAGAGCAGAGATTTCTGAAGGATGTTAGGATTTCTATGAGGTTGAAGCCTATATAATTTTAAACACATGCTTTGTACAACATAGTGTTACATTTTTTATCCCAGCTGCCAGCGCCAATCGCATTGAGAAAAGTTCTTACTGTCTGTCAAACAGTACACGTAAGGAAATGACCCAAGGGCAGTCTTACACATGGATAGTCAAGAGTGAAGCTCGAGAATTGTATTGCATTGACACAAACAGTGACTCGCAGTGTCTTGTTTGAAATGAGCCACTCCACAAACAGCAGCACCTGTCACTAAAACATGTGATTTGCTTCCTCATATTTGCTGGTTTAATGTAAAGAATATTCACACGTGTCCCAGGAAGTTCTGAGAAAACAGTGCATTGATTTCAGACTCTGATTGCACCGTATACCGTCATATCTCCTCCTGCTCTCCTGTAAAGCGTGTCTCATCTCTCAGTGTAGGCAGCGAGGCTTTCACCTGTTTGTAGACTCACTCGTGGCCAGCTGGCAGACAGGGCCGTCATCAGCATGCGATGGCACACTGGGACCTGTCAAGGGTTTGTTTCTCCTCCTCACTGTACTCAAGACATTAAAACACAGCACCAGATCCAAACAGGGTTTTCTGAGTGGAAGAGGAGGAAGGAAAACTGCTTTTTATTCATTATTAATCCACATATCTGCTCTGACGCCTTCAGCGCCACCAGTTAATTTTCTATTAAAGTCCAAATTTGCTTAATTTCTTCATTTGTAGAGCACACTCTTTCATTGATGAATCAGTAGGAAGTCAAATCAGTAAGACGTGGCATATTTAATCATAATTGTATTAATAACAGCACTCTCAATTCGTGTTCCTCGTAGTTAGTCTGACTCACACATTAACCCCAGTTCAGTAGTGCTAACGATGACAACAGTTCGGTCTGAAACCCTAGTGATCCGCCTACCTAGACAGCATTTTTAGGCATTGAAGGCAGTTTTGCAAGTCTAGAGAAATGGGGAATGAAATTATATACTCAATTTAATACTGAAAGTAAAAAATTGCAATCCAATTAAAAACTTAAAACTGACTATTTTACAGTGTTTTGCTTGTGCACTATTTATTTCTTCTGCTTATTAGAGTATTGCATTGTTAGCTTAGCAACATGCTATGGTTATCAAACTCTATTGATCACTTATGTGTAGAATTGTCTGGTATGACAGCACACGCTGTACCATGTAAACAGTGTTGCAGATGGGAGCTTTCACAGTGATTTGTCAAAACTAAAATTACCCTTTCGTAACACGGTGATCTACGGGTGTTTATAATTGCTGAGCAACGCCACGACTTGCTGCATTAATATAGAATTCATCATCAACCTTGCCATCATTATCATAATGGTAGTTTTTAATGTGTTGCATAATGTTTTAACTCAGTTGTTCATAACATGAAGCTATTTTTGCACTGGATTTTTTTTTGTTTGCGGCAAGCCCTAATAATAAAAATGAAGATTCAAATGAGAAAAGTTTGACTTATTTGCCTTAGAAGTTTCCTATTTAGAGTAGTGAAGCAGTGCACTAGTCTTTGGAGCAGAGCAGAAGTATTAGCAAGGACAGTCGTTTTTTTACGAGAGAGCTAATGTATCTGTGGCAGTGATGAGCAGACCGCTCACATGCACCTCTATGTTTTTCAAAACAAGCAGGCATGTTAAATCAGCCGCCCCTGGGCTTTGACTGAAGAATAGGGCTTCTGGGGAGGCAGAGGCAGAACAACACTCTCATTCCTGCTCTTACTCGTCAGTTCAGCACTCTAATGAAGATGCACCGAGCCGCCACGCCGTTTCTTAAAATTAAATCTATGTGCCGCTGAGTTCTTGTAAACAAAGACCGATATGAGCACTGCCGTCAGTGTAGATGCAGGAACATGAGTTTGAGAACACAGTGCTTCTTAACTTGTTTCTTAATGTTTAACTCATGAACTCCAGACGAGCCCTTCTTCTGCTGATTTGTCAATGCATTGGTGCAGTTTTGATTGTTCATCTGGGGCTCCCATGCTTTTTTATCAGCTGAACCCCTTTGACATAAAGGATTTTCTTAAAAAAAAAAGAAAAAGATTTTAAGATAGATAATATTTTAATAATTTAACAGCACA
>NW_015507544.1:106114-115720 GCF_001515645.1 Sinocyclocheilus grahami | reverse complement strand
CTCACACTGCATCAGAAGGGAGAGCCCCGTCCACCGCCGAATGAGCTACATGATTCGAGATCTTCCTTTATGTGGAATCAGGGTTAGAGCTTCTTTTATGTGGAAATGATTGGACCTGATATAGCTTTTGAAGGCATCTGATGACCATTGAACGAGGGCTTGTATCTGCTGCAGTGAGAGGCCTTTTTGATCTGCTGTGGTTGCTGCCCAGATGCAAAAGGAGTGGCAGGAATATTTATCTGCAGGGAAGTCTGATTGAGCAAGGATTAGTTTTAGGTGTTTTGGAACCCAAAAAACATGTAACGGGGTGGTCAGAGTCGTTGACAAATAGAGGGTCGAGAGGGGATGTAGGGAATGTAGAAGATGTAGATGTAGTGACCTTTTCTTTCTTGGTCTGTCTTACTTTGTTTAATGAAGTAAGGGATAGTTTCATTGTTGAGCATGGATATTTTATTTTGGGGGAGGGGGAGCCATAGATTAATTTGTGAAAAAATTGAATGCCGCTTAAATAACTTAATAGACCCGGCTTGGAGTTTCCTAAAGGAATTAAGGTAGGGAATTAATAAAGTGATTGAAGGGGGAGAGGTGGAATGCTTTGAAACATCTCCAAGCTGTTAGATAAGAATGGATGGTTCTGGGTGAAACTGCTTGGAGGATAGAATCGAGTGACGCATCGAGGAGGGGTTTTAAGGGATGGGTTACGGGAATATGAGTTGAGGAATTGAATAGCTGTTAGACAGAATCCAGCAAATGGCCTCTGATAACGTGTCAAAAATTTTGGGGCTGCTTTGACATCCGAAGGTTAAACGTACTGAGAAATAAACCTGAATAAATGATGAATAAATGCCATGAATCTGGGTGAATAGGCATCACTTTGAAGTGATGTCTACTTTAGCCAGCCACGCACCATGACCTACGCTTTTGATCATATTGATCGCTTGATCTATATTGTGGTAGTGCAGAGAATATTCCTCGAGGGGTATGAGGCTGTTTATGCTAGAAAATGGGGAATTACATGGGGCTGATAGATCGATTATCAAGCGTTTTTATTCCTGAAAACTTCCTTGTGGCTAATCCGATAGGGCTGATGTGAAAAACTCGAAGGGGGGAGCGTCGAAGGGGCCAATCATGAAACCTGGCTCGACTTCTTTTTTGATTAGATTGTCTACAATCTGGGTAATCAAATGGTTCAGGTCATACTTAGAAGGGAGAGGTTATTATGTGAGTATAGGAGAGCATAAGTCTAAGTGGACGTCCATGACATGCGGAGTCCCACAAGGCTCAATTCTTGCACCGCTCTTGTTTAGCCTGTATATGCTCCCAATAAGTCAAATAATGAGAAAGAACCAAATTTCCTGTCACAGCTATGCTGATGATACCCAGATTTACCTAGCCTATATCTATGGGGAAATGGGGAAAAAAAAGTCTATGGGGAAAATCCGAGCAAATTATCTCTGTGTAGCGGCCAAATGCTATGACAAATTCGGAGAATGAGAGTGTGCGCGATGAATTGGGCTTTGGGTTTTTTAGCGTTACGGAAAAATCCCCACAATCTATTTGCCGATGAGATTTGGCAGGAGGGAGAAGAGAAAGGAGAGATGAGAGATCAATGTCTGCACCTGTGAGAATCTGAGACCTGATGTTTTTGGCCAAGGGGATTGGCTCCGATACAACGGCGTTCGGTGGGGGAGGTAGCGGGACTGCAGTGAATAAGGTAAACTGAGGTTTGGATTGAAGAGGAAAGTTGGAAGGAAGAGAAGGAGGGGCTGTAACCATTTGCAGAGGCAGCCTCATGCATGTATTAGCCCCGGGTGCTTGAAGTAAGTAGGAAGAGGTAGAAGGAATTGAGGGAGGGGGCAAATAGGCTTGCGTTGCTGGCTGGTGAGGCCCTACATGGGCGTCTGCAGTGGGGGCTGCAGGTCATTGATAGGGAAGGGTAATAGTAAGGTGGCTGGGCTTGAGTGGCTAGTGGAGGCAGCCTCATGCTAGGTTCTGTTGCCGGAGGTAGAGTGTAGGAAGTGGGAAGGATAGGAAGAGGTTGGAAGGTTATGTTAGCGGGCGATGTCGCGTGCAGTGCGGTGGCTGAAGGAGCCACAGTGGACAGTTGAACAGAGGAGAGAGGTGGTAGAGTATCTGGAGCAGCAGAGTCTGGGCTGCGGCCCAGGCTTGCTGATGGCCTACTGTGTCTCAACGCTCTAGGAGAGCCAGAACTTGATCTGGAAGAAGATGAAGTAATAGAGATATGAGAAAGTTTGGCCTTACAGGCTCTAGTTACCTTTTTGGAGGTGGGTGAATTAGCTTTTTCCAGAAAGACATAAAGATCATAAAGTTCGGCTTGACTCATTTTTCGGGAGAACTTAACTTCTGAATTGGACAGCGCTTGTCTCAATACCGCAACGGTCCATTTTCTGATTGGAGGGATGGATGGAGAAGCACAGGCATAGGGAGATACTGGGGATTGCGATGGCTGTCTTTTTGGTGGTGTTGAACAGAGTCTTTGGGGATTAGGCAAATGAACAGCTGGTTTTGTAGGCCGCAGCCCATGCGGAACCAGGCGGAGGAGGAAACGACCTTTTGGCCGGTCTTGGAACGGGGGTGCTTTTGAGCCGAAGGCTTGTGGTGGAGCATCCAGCTCGTTGTCGGACGGGAAGAGGTCAATCTCTGACATAGTGGCGGTCAGATAAGGCTGCATGCCAGAAAACTGTTGTGGGGCAGAGGTAATTTGGCTGAATATATATACGCATTAGGCTAGTTAAGATGATTAACTAAACAAGCTCCACCTGTGCTGAATTGATTGATTATCTGATCGTGCTCCTCCCAAACCTTGTTAATAAAACATCATAAATGTTTTCAACTGTTAATCATTTTCAAACATTCAAACCAGGCAGGGTTAACCTTACAGTAAGGCTCAACACTGATTACTGTCAGACTTTCAAAATCCTTTATCACTTGAATTAAGATTATAATAATTTAATTTAAAAGCACAGCCGCCACAAAATCACACTTTATCATCTATTTTTACTTTGAGATCGTTCTGAGGTTAAATACAGACTTAAAATCATAACAAGAAATAGTCAATATTAATACAAGAATTCAGATGTAACCCCTTTTGTAATCGTTAACATTTTCATAAGTAACTGTAATTTAATTACACATTTTTCTCAGTAACTAAAAAGGATTACAGTTACATTTAATTTGTAATTAAATTACATAATGCTGTTACCTGTAACTAGTTACTCCCCAATCAGCAATCAGAGCAGCTCTTTGAATGTTTTGGAGGCCGCTTTAAAGGGCTGCTAGTTATGAAGCAGAGACTAACCCGCTAGATAATAGACACCATAGCACTGACTTATGCCTCAGTGGGCTCACAGTGCCCCATATTGAAGTGAGGGCCCACTTCACCAGGGGAATGACCTCCTCCTGGGCTTGGTCCAGCAGAGTTTCCATTTGAGATATCTGTGCGGCAGCTGCCTGGTCTTCGTCGTCTACCTTTGCTAGGTTTTATAACTTGGACATCCCTGCCCTGTAGGTGCGGATCTTGTCCACTTAATCAACCTGTACCCATCCTAGTAGTCAGGTCTATTTTTGTCTGAGGATTCCGACCTTTTTGGCCAGGGCCTAGCTGATTCTGGGCTGGTTGTGCCCTTATTGGCCCATGTTACCCATAGGGCCCTCATCTCATGAGGCAGGGTTGTTCCTAGAGAACCAGTTTCCCCCTCGGGCCGTTTTCCTGGTTGCATTCACACCTGCAGCAGGAACTCTGAATTGGCCGACAGCGTCGTCTTTATGCGCTGCATTTACAAACGTTAACAACCGGTGAATGGAGGATGCCGTGACCGGAGCTTCGTGATAATGGAGATGGAATGTGAACACACAATTTACGTGACTGAAAGAGCATGAAAATCTGACTAAATCTACTATGACACCTAGCAGTGTTACATACCATCGAGGCTGAGAAAAGAACACAACACTACAGACAACAGGTAAATGCCGTTAATGCTGTTTTCCATGTTCGTGGTGTAATTTTTTTACATGGCTTTTTAAAAATGCTGGGTAGCAGTGTTTCATATGCGTTTGGCCAATCAGTGTACACTTACATCACTGGTAATTCCTAAAGTACTGCTTTAGACCCTACTCTGAAGTAGGAGCTAATTTAGTTCACCCAAACGAAGAACTAAATACATTCCTATTTCCTGTGGTGCGAACATGCCAAAAAGCAGGTACTTCCGCCAATAGTTCTAGGAACTATGAAAAGGTTCCTCCGGTGCAAAAGCCCCTAATGTGAGTGAACAGTATTGAAAGGGAACCTAGGTTCTGTTAGCAACTGGAGCATTGATGAGGACACTTCCCAGATGGCTTAAAAAGCATTCTAAACTGTTTTTTGAAAATCTAAAAATGCTGAAAGTTTTGCGTGAGGGGTAGGTTCAGGTCTAGGGTTAGGGTATGGGCATGAAAAATTACAGTTTGGACAGTAGAAAAACCATTAGACCCATTTAATGAACCAATAAAACATGCAAACCCAACATGCACGTTAGTGTGTGTGACTCTATAGGAGCAGGAATGAGGAACCTGCTTTACAGACTCACAGACAAACTTGTTTTACACACGTGACTCTGAACTCTTACTGTCAAACTCATGTTGACCATCATGAGGAATTTCATTCATGTAAGCCACACAAAGGGATTGATGCCACTGGACGACTGCAGGAGATGATCTGCCAGAAACATGAGAAGCTCCTTGAAGTTTTCTGTCGCACTGACCAGAAATGTATATGTATGATGTGTACAGTTATTGAACATAAAAATCATGACATTGTATCAGCAGCAGAACAGAGGACAGAGAAACAGGTATTTAAAACTTGCGATCAAGTTAATACTCAGTGCAGTGATCCAATAGTCTGTTTATTTTCTGTGTAGAGCCACAGCTGAATTACACAGAACACAGAAACACTGTCAGTGTGAAGCTCTACATCTGTGTCAGTTTCACTTTTATAATACTCACACTTGCAGTGTTAAACAGGCCTTAATCTGATTTAGTGCCAGATGTTCTCTGTGAGATTCACTATCATCCCTTTGTCCTGCAGCACCAGCAGAAGGAGACGCAGAAGATGCTCCAGCAGAAAATCCAGCAGAGAGAGAAAGATCTTCAGCAGCTGAGAGAGGCTGTGGAGTCTCATGAGGTGAGTCTGGAGAAGAAGAGAAGTTTGTCTCCGTCTCAGTTCAGACTCACTGAAGACTGAATCACTGTGTGTCCTAACAGCGCTCTGCACAGACAGCAGTGGAGGACAGTGAGAGGATCTTTACTGAGCTCATCCGCTCCATTGAGAGAAGCCACTCTGAGCTGATACGGCTGATCAGAGATCAGGAGAAGACTGCAGTGAGTCGAGCTGAAGGACGACTGGAGCGACTGGAGCAGGAGATCAATGATCTGAGGAGGAGAGACGCTGAGCTGGAGCAGCTTTCACACACACAGGATCACATCCAGTTCCTGCAGGTAACAGAGATCTAGAAGAACAGGATCATAGTGGACTTGAGCAGATCCTGCTGTGACAGAGACTCACAGAGAAACAGTTCATGAGTGTCTTATTATATAATCATCAGTCAGACTCTCATCTGATCATCTTCTTCTGAAAGAGTTGCCGCTTACAAATGGCTTTCAGCTCTGGAAATCTCTTAGGAATCATTTCCCTGAGCTCTTTCTTCTGGAAGATATATTTAGCTGCCAAACACCACTAGCACCACCAACTGTTCAAAACTTCCCTAACATTTCAACTTTATAACATCATGGTTCCTTCTGATTTATTACATAATGGTAAAATCAGTTAACTCGATAGTACCAATTCTGAGTAACGTTCATCAAAATTGGATCAGGTGATCCTGTTGATGAATTTGACCATGAAGATCCCAAACATGAATCAGTCTATATATTAGCAATGCTTCAGTGTATTGAAACCAAACCAAACCTGAGCGTCTCTTAAGGGTTCTTGTAAAGTTTCAGTGTCTCTAACTGCTCTAAAGTTATAAATAATGGTCAATCTAATCGTAGCTTTTGAGCTGCTTTTCCTGAGCAAATCTACTCAACCCTACAATGAGACTCCAATGATGTGCTTGAGCGTTTAGATGGACATTTATGTTCTTAGCAAATGTTTTATCATTCAAACTATTTTCTAGAAAGTTCACATAGAGTGTAATGGCGCTTTTCCACTGCATGGTACGGCTCGGCTCAGCACGGCTTAGTACGGCACGGCACGTTTCGGCTCGGCACGGTTTGCGTTTCCACTGCAGTTTAGTACCGCTTTAGAGTGGGCGGGATTATTCACATGTCGTTATAGTTGCGCTGCCTCTACTACCATGCCTCCTAAAATAAACTTTTTCATTCCGCGTCGCCCCATCAAGCTCTCGCTGGATCCGCTCCTCTGCTATCAACGAGATGAACATCTTTTCTTCCACAACAGACAACTAAAGTTTTTGGTTGTTAAAAAAGGTGCGCTCATTCAAAACAGTTGCGTTCGATCCTTCGCTGGCTGTGCTGATTTAAATCTAGCAGTTCTTTTGTGTTTGTGTCGCAAGTTCAGTGA
The DNA here is from genome assembly GCF_001515645.1 of Sinocyclocheilus grahami. NCBI lineage: Eukaryota > Metazoa > Chordata > Actinopteri > Cypriniformes > Cyprinidae > Sinocyclocheilus > Sinocyclocheilus grahami. The sequence goes on along the minus strand of NW_015507544.1, from coordinate 109,143 downwards.
CGCAGGTAGTGACGATTCTCTCCGGCCAATCCGTGATCAGCAGAGTTTACACATCACGTTTTGGTAACGGTACGGTTCACCTGGAACCCCACCCGAGGTGGTACTAAAAAAAGTACCAGGTACCAGATACTGTACCCAGTGGAAAACCCCCAAAAAGTGAACCTTACCGAGCCATACCGTTCCGTACCATGCAGTGGAAAAGCGCCATAAGTGGCAAATACTAGAATCTGTAGCTCTAATGTTATTTCCACAGTCACATTCACCAGCATTGATCTCTGGACCAGGAACGACTTCCTACAATGTAAGTCAGTAAGAAAACAAGTGAAGTGTGTTCATGTTCTTATTGTAGAAGGTGAAAGACGAGTTTTATAACTGATGATGTAAATGATGATTTGCACAGATATCTGCTCATCTGGGGATAAGATAAATTCCAAGAATTTTTTTTTTTTTTAGTTCTCAAATATGAGAAATATAAAACACCTTATTTTATTCTTAAAAACATGACAGTCGTTTTTTCCTGAAGACTCACTGATTTAACTGATTTAAACTTAATGCAAAACATTTCAAGGATTGTTTTTTGCTCTCCCTGCAGATATCGTAATAATCCTAATAAGCATGCACAATATGTTTTTGAAGCCACACTTTTTCAGCTGGACGGGCGTGTGGCTTCACATTTTTAATGCGTCGTGTTTTTGAACAGTCACTTTTTTTGTTCAAAGTCTTTTTATTGATATTTTACATAATATAACAACAATAAAAAAAAGGATGAAAAATACAACAAATTATGTGTCATTATTTTACATTATATTATGCACACTCTTGATCTATTCTATAAAATATTATTATTATCATTATTATTATATACGGGCCATTCTCCAGAATTGGTGCAAACTGCCCTTCCACACCCAAAAAACACATTTAAAAAGCATTTAAGTATTCAAATCTTAGATGTTTACTAAGATCATTCTATTATGTATTGAAATAATAATAACATTTAAAATATCAGTAAGCTTAATATACTGTATATAAAATCATCATTTATTGAGTATTTTCAATTGGCAGGTGGCTGTCCCGAACCCTAACCCCTAAATTTCAACTTGTGAAAATGATATTGAAATTATTTTTTTTATTTTTTTCCATTGTTGTTTTTAAAAATATATTTTTGATTATTTTAAAAAGTGGACTTTGAAAAAAATATTTATTTTATATTTTCTTTGTAAATTATGAAACTTTATGTAAAATAATATGTTTCTTTCATGTCATTACCTTCATGTCACTACCGAAACAGTGTATGTTTTAGTACATTGGCTGAGACTGAAATTAACTACACCCCTACTTTTTATGATCAGGAAATATTTATATGCCCCTCTCTCTCATAGCTACAGGGTGAGTAGATAGGCCCCGTCATTTTGAGGTAAATGTGTTCAAAAGTCTGAAAATCTGTGTGTAACTTTAAGATACGTCACTACCAAAAACCTTTTTTCTGCAATTAAGCACACTTTTTTGGGTGTTATTCCATATCATTTCATTTTTGTGTGTGTACAACAGTTCAGAACTGAGCTAGCTAACCATGTGCTGATTAGCATCTTTGAGATTGGTTCAAAAGTATCTAAAATTGTCACTACCGAAACATTTGGTGGAGTTTTGGTAGTGACATCTTTATTTGTTAGGTGTTATCCCATAAAATTGTCAGTACCGAAACAGTCACGACCAAAGCATGTCATAATTGTTTCAGTAGTGACAAAAGGGAACACATAATCCTCATATTTTGGGGAAATAAACAAAATTTTAGTAGAGTTATGCCATTTTTTTTTATATTTTAGTAGTGTTTTAGTATGCAAGTTAAAATTCTGTAATGTGATGTGGTCACTACCAAAGCATTACTGTCACTACTGAAAATATGCAGACTCATGACCGAAACATGGGATGTTTTGTCAAAAATAACGTATACTGAATTATCAACTAAGATGTTATGATAGTGTTTGGATAAATATATATTCAAACTAATGAATCCTTAACTTTAAAATCAGTATGATCAACTTTATGCCTTTTACAAAGAAAAACTGGATTCAAAATACAACAAATCTCATAAATTACACTTGAAACGTTGTTAAAAATGTAATTGTTATTGATTTATCTCTGAATAAAATTTAATAAAATAGCAAAAATATATATTTACATTGTAGATGTAAGCAAAATCTTAATAGGTCAATATAACCCTTCTAATTAAATTATTACTAATGTTTCGGAAGTGACAAATTTGGGGATAGGACAAATATGCCAAAACTTTTTGAAAATACAATATGAGAATTAACTGTGCAATTACTAGAAATGTGTACCTTAGATATTATACAATTTGCATACATACACATTTTATGGGAAAACATTTTTTCAAGACGTTTTTAAGTTTGATTTTGGACCAATTCTGTAGAAGGCCCATATACAAATATATGCATATACTCATAGATAAGTAAATAAGTATATATATATATATATATATATATATATATATATATATATGCACCATAGAACATTTTCCCTTCCCTGTGAGCAGAACACAGCGAGACGCAGCAATTGTTACGCTCTGATTTTGATTCAGCAAGAATCCAGGATCATGGCCTAATCCATGTCCGTGGTACTTGCCTTAATACCCAATAATCAGTCGTGAATTTACAATTGCTTTATGCGTGACTGGGGAACAATGAGAAAAAGGACTAGTAGGGTAAGATGGATAGATGGATAGATGAAGATGGTACAATTCTTCGCTGCAGTCATTGGGTAGGGATCCTTGCTGTTTTGATGATATGTAATGCTGTACATGATGTGTACTTCTTTCATGGATGTTGCTAGTGAGACACCTTATCTGTTGTCCATCAGATCCCAGTTTCTGTGCGAACTTTAGCCTGGGTGAAATGCCTTTTGTTGAGGTGATGTTGCCAATGACCTTTGTATGGTGTTTCCACCAAAGCAACACATCATCAGTTGTGTACCTTAGCCTCATTGGGTGTTTCGGCCCTTTATCACAAGAC
>NW_015507544.1:92503-98155 GCF_001515645.1 Sinocyclocheilus grahami | reverse complement strand
TATATATATATATATATATATATATATATATATATATATATGCACCATAGAACATTTTCCCTTCCCTGTGAGCAGAACACAGCGAGACGCAGCAATTGTTACGCTCTGATTTTGATTCAGCAAGAATCCAGGATCATGGCCTAATCCATGTCCGTGGTACTTGCCTTAATACCCAATAATCAGTCGTGAATTTACAATTGCTTTATGCGTGACTGGGGAACAATGAGAAAAAGGACTAGTAGGGTAAGATGGATAGATGGATAGATGAAGATGGTACAATTCTTCGCTGCAGTCATTGGGTAGGGATCCTTGCTGTTTTGATGATATGTAATGCTGTACATGATGTGTACTTCTTTCATGGATGTTGCTAGTGAGACACCTTATCTGTTGTCCATCAGATCCCAGTTTCTGTGCGAACTTTAGCCTGGGTGAAATGCCTTTTGTTGAGGTGATGTTGCCAATGACCTTTGTATGGTGTTTCCACCAAAGCAACACATCATCAGTTGTGTACCTTAGCCTCATTGGGTGTTTCGGCCCTTTATCACAAGACACCCTCAGCCGAAGCAGGCCCACCACAGGCTGATCAGACCCGGGTGTGTCACTTTGTTACATGGTCATTTGGCAGCCCACACTGTGTCCATCGACTTCAGCCACAGCCAGTGGCTGCTTCTTTCTGGGACAGTGGCCAGTTCCCTGACTATAATCCGCTGGACCTGTCCTCTGATGCCCAACTCCTTCCGCAGCCTTATCGTGGAAATAGCCACAAATCCCCTGCAGTCCACTTCCACCGGGTATACTTTCACTGTCCAGCCACACTTCTCTGCCTCAGCTGCCAAGTTGGCATATCGCAGCTTCTTCCTTTCAAAGGCCTCGTTAATGGCCTCTTCCCAAGGGACTGTCAGTTCGACTATTATGACCTATCCTACTGGAGTTGGACCAGAGAACCAGGTCTGGGCGCAGATTGCTGTCTGCAATTTCGAATGGGAAAGTGAGTCTGCGGATTAAGTCGACTTGCATTTCCTAGTCCCTGGCTATATTCAGCTGGCCTGCGTCAGGAGACAGGCACTTAGCCTGCTTTTTCTCCGCTTCAGTAACAAAGGACTGCCTTTTTGTTAAGGTATTCTTGGAATTTTGGAGCATGGCATTTGTTGACACTCTCTTGGTTTCTATTGCTGCCGCCAAGCACTTCAGTACTTGATTGTGGCGTCATGCGTACCTTCCCTGTGTCAGGCTGGTCTTACAACCCACCAGAATATGTCTGAGGTTTGCCGGAGCTGCACACAGGTGGCAGGCTGGGTCTTGTCCACACCATAGCTGCTGGTTTGTTGGAGAGGGCAGCACATCATATGTGGCTCTCACGATAAAACTTAGCCTGTTGGTTCCCATGCTCCACAGCTCACTCCAAGTGATTTTATGCCGTTCTATACCTTCCCACCTCATCCAGTGGCCTTGTTGGGCTTGGGAGACTGCTCTAGCACATCTACAGCGCCTTGCAAAAGTATTCAGCAGTCTTTCCTAGCTGTCACTAGGCCTTTCCCTGATTGTTAGCTGCCCTTTCACAGCAGTCACTGGTTTAACCAGGTAGTTTAGTTTGCATAATAGTACTAGGTGTTATGTATTTAGCTGCACCATAGAACATTTTCCCTTCACTGTGAGTAGAACATAGCGAGACGCAGCAATTGTTACGCTCTGATTTTGGTTCAGCAAGAATCCAGGATCATGGCCTAATCCATGTCCGTGGTGCTTGCCTCAATGCCCAATAATCAGTCGTGAATTTACAATTGCTTTATAAGTGAAGGGGGAACAATGAGAAAACAACAATAAAATAAATAAATAAATAAATAAAAAAGGAGGGAAAATGACAACAGCAAAATCAAATGGCAAATATTAAAATTGAATCCATTTGCTTTATTTATGTATGTCAGCATACAGTCATTTATGTCATGGCACTGGCTGCCAAATAGAGAAAAAAGTTTGACTACAGCCCTTAGTGGAGTACCGAATCTTCCCTAGTGCAAGATGATACTAAAGATCCCTAATCTAATGACTAAAAGTAGGTGGAGATTTGTCCTTCCATTTACGCAATACAAGACGTCTGGCTATTAAAGTAGAAAAATAAATCATATTTTTTGTATTATTATCTAAACAGAATTTTGTTGTTAAACCAACTATTGCAAGAATAGGAGAAGGATTAATAGATAAATACAGAACTCCTGAAAGAAAATTAACCAATCAACCAAGAAATTAACAAGCTTAGAACAGGACTGAACAGTAACTTTTAAAAAGCCTGTCTCAAGATGCAGTGATCCGTTTCATTCATTTGTTTTCAGTTTTTGTGCTCTCTCCAGAGTGAATGAGTCCTGTACATGTGTGCGCTGCTACAGTAAATGCATCTTGTGTATGCCGCATTTATATGCGCTGAATACTGCAATTTTTATACTGCCAAGATTATGTTGTGTTTATAGACTAAAATTAGAAACATACATTAGCTGAACTCTGTTTTACATGTTGTTATTTGTAATAAACCATTTTACAGATGCGTTTTCAGACTTAAAGGGGTCATATGATGCTGCTAAAAATAACATTATTTTGTGTATTTGGTGTAATGACATGTGTTTATGCGGTTTAAGGTTCAAAAAACACATTATTTTTCACATAATGTACATTATTGTTTCTCCTCTATGCCCCGCCTTTCTGAAACGTGTCTAAACGTGTGCTGTGATTGGCCAGCTATCCAGTGCGTTGTGATTGGCCGAATACCTCAAGTGTGTGACGGAAATGTTACGCCCCTCACCATACTGTGATGCCCTGTCCGGCCGGAGCGACGAGACAAAAACATTAAAACCCATTATAAATGAGGCATTTGTTGCATCCAGTGGGGACATAATTACTGATTATAATGACTTATACGCTGCGTAAACATAAAATCATGTCTGCATTTCTGATTGGAGAAATGACAAACTACAAGCGCTACTCTACACTGCTCAAAACTCACGTTTGAATCATCAGTGGCAAATTTTTTAAATATAAAAAACGTACTTACAGGCTGTGAGTCAGAAGCGCCAGACTGTCCTTGCAAAGTTGGAACTGCCCCACTTTATAGAAACAGACACTGGCATTGTAGTCTACTCTCCCAGGATCAGGAAACAGTCCTCCATAAAATGCGCTGCACACATCTGAATATTTGGGTTGAAGTGTTCTGGAACAGTGTTGTAAATACAACTTAACACTGATTTCTGGCCGTGTCCTCTTTTGGAAGACCAAACAAAGACTTTAGTCTTTGCAACTTTACAGATCTTCTTTATGCACCAAGAGCTTGTAACACTCCAAAGAGAAAGGAACAATTGAAATCGCATCATATGACCCCTTTAAGTTGAACCACGGTGCAAGTGCGTGCTGAACCGTGGGTGGAGAATGGTGCAGTTCGATTTTTTTACTGAGAACTGTCACACCCCTAGTAGCTATAACTTTTAATTATAGAGAAGAACATTTTTAAGAAAAAATAAGAACATTCTTAAGAAAAAAGTGAAGAATATTTTGTATTCCCAAAAATGTATCAAGTTAGAAACCAAGAAGAAAATGGGCTGTTAAGAAGAAATTTCTTAAGAATGTTTTGTGAATTTGGTCATCTGTACTGAGACACTGATGATACACTGAACATGAAGAGTTCAGCTACATGAAAAGATCAAACAGATTCATAATTCCTGATTCTGATGTGTTTTATCTCCATCAGATTCCCATCAGCTCACTCTGGATCTGAACACAGTGAATAAACTCCTCCGTCTGTCTAAGAGCAACAGAGTGATTACTTACACTCTCACAGATCAGTCGTATCCTGATCATCCAGACAGATTTGATGTGTATTCTCAGGTGTTGTGTAGAGAGCGTGTGTGTGGACGCTGTTATTGGGAGATTGAGTGGAGTGGAGATTATGGTGTGCGTATATCAGTATCATATAAGAGCATCAGCAGGAAGGGACAGGGTAATGAATGTTTGTTTGGATGTAATGATCAGTCCTGGAGTTTGATCTGCTCTCCCTCCAGCTACTCATTCATACACAATAACATACAGACTGCTCTCTCTGTGAACCCCATCATCAGCAGGAGAATAGGAGTGTTTGTGGATAACAGTGCAGGAACTCTGTCCTTCTACAGCGTCTCTGACACAATGAGCCTCATCCACACAGTCCAGACCACATTCACTCAGACGCTCTATCCTGGGTTCTGGGTTGGCTCTATGGTTTTTGGTGTTGGATCATCAGTGAAACTGTGTTGATGAATCAGAATAGACTGACGAGAGATTCTACCCATAATGCTTTGAGCTGCATGATGAATCAGTAACAGTGAGATGTTATAGAGTCTCTTCTTTTCTCTTCATGACATTAATACTGCAGCTGAACTTCTGTCAGTGAAATCACATGTCAGAATAAATGTGTAATAAATCCTCATGTAAGATTTACAGATTATCTTCTCAAATACATAGCAAATAATTATGTAAAGCATGCACAAAGAAAAAATTAAAATAAAAACTTTTTTTGTCAAATTTGTTGTTTTTTTAATATACTAAACATGTTTTAATCCTCTTCTCTTTTTTGCCATTTTCTCAATGCTTCAGCCTGCTGTTCATACCATTTATGAAGTTTTTAAACATCAGAACTAAAATAATGTTTTGATAATAAAGTAGGAGTTATATGCATATGTCTCTCTCTCTCTCTCTCTTCAGAGGAAGTGTGCAATTACAGCTCTCTCGCTCTTGGCAAACATTAACCGCCTCTGAAGCATAAAACAGTGTGTGAGTCAAACGTTGACTTCCTGTTCGCTCTCATACACACACTTCAGTTCCCGATGGCTCGTGTAAAGTCTCGGCGGAGGCCCGATCGGGGATTCGCTCGCTCTTCCAGGTCCTGAACTTTCCTGAGGAACCTTTCCAAAGTCATCAGAAACTCCCAAAAATCAGCCCAGGAAACGCAAATGAGGTTCTGATGTAGTTTCTACGCTCTATCCATCACACACACACACACACACACTGGAGTTTAATATTACAAATGCATCATGGGACATTTGTTGTAGCCACATCCTGTATTAGCAGAGGAAATGGTCTGGTAATGGTTTACAAATGTTCCTCTCTCTCTGTCTGTTGTTCAGGTGTAATTATTCTCAGAGCGACTATGTGTTTCAGAGTCACCGTGACTCCAGAGCTGTAATGGATGTTTATCATCTCTTTCCTGTTCCTGTTCAGTCCAAAACACAAACATGAGCAAACAAACACACACAACACAATCTCACACACACAAAACAGCCATTGCTTGCTCTGACCGGTTCACTGATTTAACAGGATAAAAGAAACTATCAAACATTTGGAGCCTTGAGAACTATTCTAACTAGTAGTTTGCCAAGAGATAACCAGCCTTCCTTTTTTAGGGTCAAATTAGACCAATCTACATTTTTTTTATGTAATGAAAGACTAGTCTAAGTAGCTTATGCAACTGGCCGAGTGCACAAAGTGATAGTCTCTAAATTGCATAAAGGACACATTAACCCTATAAATCCTGCTGTATCATATTTAATACATGAACTTCCTCTAAATGATCAAACTCTGCTGTTAAACTCGTTTCTCACTCGATCTCCTGCATGTCTTCTGTCGTCTGATTGA
>NW_015507544.1:84989-92183 GCF_001515645.1 Sinocyclocheilus grahami | reverse complement strand
ATTAAGTGACTTACATTTTAGATACAATTTGGAGTGGCTTTGCTCAATTTCACTAAATAAAATAGTTCCAATCAAAGCCACACAGGAGGCATGCAAGTCACACTTACCAAAAAAGCAGAATCGGACAAGAAAATTGCAATCGGTGCATCTCTAATTACTAGCAAATATTTGCCCCAATATACATTACATTCAGTATTCCATACAGTAGTTTAATAGAAGTCTTCATTAAAACTGAACATGGAAATATAAACATGATGTTTGTTCACATCTCTCTCACTCATTTGAAAAAATAAATGGCTGAAAAGACTATAGAAGTGTGGAGCTGATAAGTTTTGATTTCTGTTTTCTGTAGAGTTTCCAGTCTCTCTCAGCACCTCCTGAATCTACAGACGTAAATGATGATCTCTTCAGTTCTCTCTTCTCTTTTGATGGTCTGAGAGAATCTGTCCATCAGCTGAGAGACAAACTGGAGGATTTCTGCAAAGAGGAGCTCAAGAAGATCTCAGACAGAGGTAAAGTCCTGGAGATTCATCTGCTCTCAGAAAAAATCCTCATCTCGTATCATGGAGAACATCATATTAGAAATGTGTTAGGAATGGATACAGGATCATGAGAATCACACTGTTCATGTCTGTTGATTTCCACAGTCACATTCACCAACATTGTTCCCAGAACCAGGAACGACTTCCTACAATGTAAGTCAGTAAGAAAACAAGCAGAAAAACTCACTGAGTGTGTTCATGATCTTCCTGTAGAAGGTGAAAGAAGAGTTTTATAATTGATGATGTAAATGATGATTTGCACAGATATTTGGTCATCTGTACTGAGACACTGATGATACACTGAACATGAAGAGTTCAGCTACATGAAAAGATCAAACAGATTCATAATTCCTGATTCTGATGTGTTATCAGATTCTCAGATTCCCATCAGCTCACTCTGGATCTGAACACAGTGAATAAACTCCTCCGTCTGTCTAAGAGCAACAACTTACACTCTAACACTGGCAGAGATCAGCCGTATCCTGGTCATCCAGACAGATTTGATGTGTGGCAGGTGTTGTGTAGCGAGAGTGTGTGTGGACGCTGTTATTGGGAGATTGAGTGGAGTATATCAGTGTCATATAAGAGCATCAGCAGGAAGGGACAGGGTAATGAATGTTTGTTTGGATGTAATGATCAGTCCTGGAGTTTGATCTGCTCTCCCTCCAGCTACTCATTCATACACAATAACATACAGACTGCTCTCTCTGTGAACCCCATCATCAGCAGGAGAATAGGAGTGTTTGTGGATAACAGTGCAGGAACTCTGTCCTTCTACAGCGTCTCTGACACAATGAGCCTCATCCACACAGTCCAGACCACATTCACTCAGACGCTCTATCCTGGGTTCTGGGTTGGCTCTATGGTTTTTGGTGTTGGATCATCAGTGAAACTGTGTTGATGAATCAGAATAGACTGACGAGAGATTCTACCCATAATGCTTTGAGCTGCATGATGAATCAGTAACAGTGAGATGTTATAGAGTCTCTTCTTTTCTCTTCATGACATTAATACTGCAGCTGAACTTCTGTCAGTGAAATCACATGTCAGAATAAATGTGTAATAAATCCTCATGTAAGATTTACAGATTATCTTCTCAAATACATAGCAAATAATTATGTAAAGCATGCACAAAGAAAAAATTAAAATAAAAACTTTTTTTGTCAAATTTGTTGTTTTTTTAATATACTAAACATGTTTTAATCCTCTTCTCTTTTTTGCCATTTTCTCAATGCTTCAGCCTGCTGTTCATACCATTTATGAAGTTTTTAAACATCAGAACTAAAATAATGTTTTGATAATAAAGTAGGAGTTATATGCATATGTCTCTCTCTCTCTCTCTCTTCAGAGGAAGTGTGCAATTACAGCTCTCTCGCTCTTGGCAAACATTAACCGCCTCTGAAGCATAAAACAGTGTGTGAGTCAAACGTTGACTTCCTGTTCGCTCTCATACACACACTTCAGTTCCCGATGGCTCGTGTAAAGTCTCGGCGGAGGCCCGATCGGGGATTCGCTCGCTCTTCCAGGTCCTGAACTTTCCTGAGGAACCTTTCCAAAGTCATCAGAAACTCCCAAAAACCAGCCCAGGAAATGCAAACGAGGTTCTGATGTAGCTTCTACGCTCTATCCATCACACACACACACACACACTGCAGTTTAATATTACAAATGCATCATGGGACATTTGTTGCAGCTAGATCCTGTATTAGCAGAGGAAATGGTCTGGTAATGGTTTACAAATGTTCCTCTCTCTCTGTCTGTTGTTCAGGTGTAATTATTCTCAGAGCGACTATGTGTTTCAGAGTCACCGTGACTCCAGAGCTGTAATGGATGTTTATCATCTCTTTCCTGTTCCTGTTCAGTCCAAAACACAAACATGAGTAAACAAACACACACAAAACAATCTCACACACACAAAACAGCCATTGCTTGCTCTGACCGGTTCACTGATTTAACAGGATAAAAGAAACTATCAAACATTTGGAGCCTTGAGAACTATTCTAACTAGTAGTTTGCCAAGAGATAACCAGCCTTCCTTTTTTAGGGTCAAATTAGACCAATCTACATTTTTTTTATGTAATGAAAGACTAGTCTAAGTAGCTTATGCAACTGGCCGAGTGCACAAAGTGATAGTCTCTAAATTGCATAAAGGACACATTAACCCTATAAATCCTGCTGTATCATATTTAATACATGAACTTCCTCTAAATGATCAAACTCTGCTGTTAAACTCGTTTCTCACTCGATCTCCTGCATGTCTTCTGTCGTCTGATTGAGAGTTTAGAGTGTTTTATTTGACTGTTCAAATGCGGAGTTTTGCGCATCGTGTGTGTGTGTGTATGTGTGTGTGTGTGTGTGTGTGTGAGTGCGCGCGTGCGTGTGTGTGTGTGTGTGTGTGAGTGTGTGTGTGTTAATGTTGCCAGATGTTCTACACACTGAACCATTGACTTTAATTGCTATTGTGTGTTAAAGTTGCATCAAAGAATAAAGCATTAAACCAGAACAAAGGTTTTTCTGCACATGTGTCTTTCGATGTCATTAACGAGCTCTTATGACTGATTGATTAATATTCTTCTTCACTGCTCTTATGGCTTATGGAGTCGTTCTCGTCTGTGAATTAATTCCTGGTGACAATCTGTTAAACAGCATCTGAATTCATGACTGAGTGTATCTGCTTAACTTATAAACCTTACAAATAATTACCTTATTAAAGTTTTTAAATTATTGAACTTAATCTTTTAAGTCATAATTACATAATTTAGGTTTTTAAATGATTGCACTTAATAATTTAAGTCAATAATCAGTTCATCCTACTTTATTTAAATAAAATGTTTTTATATTATTGAACTTAATTTAAGTCAATCTGTTTATCCAACTTCATTTAAAATCTTTTAAAATAGTTAAATTATTTTTACTTAATTTAAGTCAATCTGTTTATCAAACTTTATATAACTAATCAAATTTTTTTTTAAACTTTTAAACTTAATTTTAAGAGTCAGTCATCTGTTTATCCAGCTTTATTTTAATAATTTAAAAGTTTTTAAATGATTGAACAATTTAAGTCAACAATCCATATGTTGATCTTTATTAAATTAAAGGGATAGTTCACCCATTATTATGGATGGATGCGCTTTATTGGCCTTCTTTTGGATCGTTGAACAGAAACACCCATTCACTGCCATTATAAAGCTTGGAAGAGCCTGGACGTTTTTTAATACAACTCTGATTGTATTCATCTGAATGAAAAACTCCAAAAATACATGACTTGAAAACCTGAGTCCAACTATCCAACAAACCACTCGAAAGCACAACCAGCTCAAACTACCTCACAGTTCAGCCAGTTCATCTAGACAACACACAAACCAGCAATCCCAACACACATCACGCGTAAATAGAAAGCTTCAGGAGTTTTCACAAGTGTTGTTTAGTTTTGTGTGTGGCATGAATCATGAATCAGGTGGTCTAAAGCTGGTCTCTATATGGTCTGAAGGTGGTAGAGAAACATACCCAACATTTACCAAACCATCTACACAAGGACAAACGACACAGACCGAGCTGCTTTAACACAGTGGAAACGACTGGCTATGAGATATTTGATTACCAGCAACAGCTGGATATTGTGTGTGTGCGTGTGTGTGTGTGTGTGTGTGTGTGTGCGTGTGTGGGTGTGTGTGTGAGTGTGTGTGTGTGAGGCATGTTCTCATGTGTGAAAGAGTGCATGGAGATGAGTTTGTTTATGTTGTGTGTGTTACAGACATGAAACACACCTGTAATGTCATGGTGTGGTTGTTGTGTGTCTATCTTAACTCTCACATGTTCTGGTGCGTCTTGAGGGACAGATGTAGATCCTCCAGCCTCACGTCGAGCTCTGTGTTTCCATGAGGTGGTGAAGTGATGACTGGACATTTTCCCACACAGCTGTGACTTCACGGGAAACTGGAGGCAGAACGGACTGAGACATCTGTGAGTCAGACGGGATCTCCCGAGAAAAACACAGACAGAGAGAGAGATTTGACTGCAGATGGAGTCATGTTCTCCATCGAGCCGTGTGATGTCACACCCAAGGGGAAACCAACAGGAGGATGAAGGAAAACACCGGAGATGCTCGCAGATAATTGTTTCCTGTCAAACCAACATTTAAAACTCAATATAAATATATTTTACAGTACCAGTCAAAAATTTGGAATGATTAAGATTTTTTTAATGTTTCTTAAAGAAGTCGCTTCTGTTCATCAAGGCTGCATTTATTTGATCAAAAATACAGTAAAAATGTGAAAAGTTATTATAATTTAAAACAGCTGTTTTCTCTGTGAATATCTGTTAAACTGTAATTTATTTCTGTGATTTTCAGCATCATTACTCCAGGTTTCAGTCACATGATCTTCAGAAATCATTCTAAATTCTCTCTCACTCTCTCTCTCCACACACACACACACACACACACACACACACACACACAGGCTGTCGCTCCTCCCATGTACCAATATAAATTTCACTCAAGCTTCCTAAAATATTTAGTCCAACAACCACCTTTCCATATACAAAAGCTGTTATTGAGACTCCTAAAAGATGATCTGGTGTAAACCTGTCTACAGTATAAAAACCATTACGCCTATGGAGAGTCCCCATAAAACATGGAAAGCCAAGGGCCGGCTAAAATGCTTTTCATATACGAGATGCGCATAAAGCGCGGACATGCGAACGATTGCTGTTTACAGTGTTTATTTCCACGACAACCGTCTGCGTGTCTGTGTTGAACGTGTTTCTTGTGTATCCTGGTTTAAGGAAATGAAAATATCATGCATCTGAAGACTGAAGCTGTAATTAAATATTGAGCAACAGTGCGTATTATGTGTATTGTTTATTGTTTTAAATGCCGCTTACTCATTTATGATAAGGACCTTACTTTTTGGGTTGATATAATACTTAGGTGTGTAAATGTATCATTTCCTTTTCCTTTTTTTTCAGTTTGATTTAAATTTGTAGTTAAAATAACTAAAAAATAAATGTATTTTAAAGTTTAGAATTAGACAGCCTTTGAAGAGAGTATGAGCGCAGGCACACAGGCTACGCTGGTAACTCATCACTGGACTTTCCTCGTCAATATAGGTTATCATTTTTTCCACACTTTTCTCATTCTCTCTAATTCAAGTTTTTATATGAATGTATCTCTGAAGGGAACCGACTGTCTTCAGAAAAGTTTCGATGGCATTTTCATTTTATCTGATAAAGTAGGTTTATGAGCGCTGCTTTGTTTGCATCCGTTACCGGGAAAACCGCTATATTTCTGATGTTCCAAAAGCGCCTCCTGCTGGCAGAGAATGAATTTGCATCCACCCACTTAACCCTGGGTTTTAATTAATTTTCCAGTTATATTTCAGACTCATCCCTTTTCTTTTAAAAAAAAAGGTTTAAAGACTCTATTGTAAGGTTACCTTTTTATAATTTATTTTGTTTTTGTGAAAACCTGTATCTTAACTGTAAATCAATTGCTATTTCGTGGACTACAACATGAAAGAAAGCCATTATAACATGGACATGAAAAATGTAGAAACATTGGACACAACTATGGGGCACCATTATGCAGCAGCATGCATCACAACAAAAAAGGAACCTCAAGGTTGATCCTGGTAAATGTGTGCAAATGTATAGGGCCCCATTCCTATATTTTGCCTGAGGCCCCCAATTCACTAAATCCGCCCCTCGCTGAGAAAACAACACAAACCTCAAAACAAGCATGACAATACTAAATTCAAAAATACTTTGTGATTAAAAAATGTGGTTCACACACACACACACTCACACACTCTGTCTCTGTCAGGCTCTTAATGCAGACAGCAGTTCTGTTGGACAGACACAACACCGGCGTCACACGGCGACCTTCACTGATCAGAGCAGCAAGAGCTGGACAGCTGAAGGGCTCGTCCATCATGATGAGGGTCAGTCTGGAGCCACACACACACACACACACGCACACACACACACACACACACACACAGACACACACACGCGCACGCACACACACGCACACACACACACACACGCTTCACATCGTCGCAGGCTGCTAGGGCCTTACTATGCTGTTGCTACTTTTCTTGTGTTTGCCAGGAAATAAAAAAGGGCATGTTTTATTTCCAACAAAAATGTCTTGCAAACACATCACAACATAATTAGGATCTCAGAACTTGTAAGTAGGAACTTCCCAGGATAACCTGAAGAATTTTGTGATCTTCTACAGGACTGATCATTACAGGGCACAGACACACACATCACTCCACACATCTACAGACGGGGAACTCCTGACACACACACACACACATGCTGACGTGTGTTTGATCTGCTGTCGATGTGTCGCCTCAGGCTCAGGCTCCAGATGTTGCTCCATCATTTGATGTGAGATGCTTGAATGTTTCACATTCTCCGGCTCTGACTGCAGCTCTCAGGACTACATACTCATTAACGCTGTTCCTGGCACTGAGACGCAGGAGATCTGCTTCCGAGCGCGTGCAGAGGCCACACGCAGATTCCTCAAACCCAAAGCCTGCTCTTGGTGCACAAACACACACAAACATACACACCATTTACAGAAATATTTTAAATAAAAATGCTAATGCAGTTTCATGGCAAGTAATTAAAAAAAATAACAATAAAA
>NW_015507544.1:80721-84776 GCF_001515645.1 Sinocyclocheilus grahami | reverse complement strand
ATCGTCTACAGGACTGATCATTACAGGGCACAGACACACACATCACTCCACACATCTACAGACGGGGAACTCCTGACACACACACACACACACACACACATGCTGACGTGTGTTTGATCTGCTGTCGATGTGTCGCCTCAGGCTCAGGCTCCAGATGCGATTTCAGTACTTCAATAGGTTGGTATATTAACATTATATCAGTTAATGAAATTACGGTATTTAACTGTAAATTTAAGTTAATACCGTAAAACCTAAAAAAAATTACGGTAAAATTCCGGCAACCACAGCTGCCGTTTTTTTACCTTAAATTTTAAGGAATTTTTTTTACAGTGTGTGTTTATTCCCTTAGGAGCCATTGTTTCCCTTTCATGAACTTTTTTTAAATTTATCCATCCATCAGGAGTTAAAGCAGAGTCTCAAATCAACTCGTAAGACAAAAGCTGAGCGTGCCAAGAATGAATAAGACCCCCACAGCGCTCGTTTGTGAGCGTTTAATGAGTCTCTGCTGATTAATACACACCCACACGACCCTTGAAAACATCAGGGCTTCATCACTCAGGTCACATCAGGGACTGAAATCACTCTTCTGCTCTTCATCAAACTTCAGGACTCCATTATGAACTGTTCGGGGCAGAAGTTTTCATTTTTGGCTTACTCTGCATATCAACAGTTTCCATTTCTGACAATAGAGTGCCTGTGTCTGTCAAACTCTAAAAAAGACATGATCAGGGAGCAAAGGAAGGATCCCACAAGTAAGAAGTACTAAATGATGACGAGATGGAAAACTTGCAATAATCATGCAAAGCACATATATATCGTCAGTGAACATGAGTTTCATAATTTAGTGTATATTCTCCACTATTCGTTGAGGAGACAGATGTGAAAAGAACTTCACATTAAAATATCACTAATACAAATGCGCACTGCGAGAGACACACATAGAAACAATGAAAATAATTCCACTGTCACAGCTAAAAAACAACAACAACAACGTCATTAAAAATAATTATATATATGAAATATATCATTATATTTTTTTTTATTATTTAAAAAATTTGTATTATAATATTAATCACATCTGCCCACAAAAGTGAGTACACCCCTAAGTGAAAATGTCCAAATTGGGCCCAAAGTGTCAATATTTTGTGCGCCCACCATTATTTTCCAGCACTGCCTTAACCCTCTTGGGCATGGAGTTCACCAGAGCTTCACAGGTGGCCACTGGAGTCCTCCATGGCTCATGGCTAGTTTCAAATGATTAATAAACAGCAAGCACAAACTATGCAATTCAGTGCACTCAGTGTCCGAATTCACTACTCGTTTTCGTTCACTCCTTCTAGTGAACTGAATTAGTGACCTAATGTAGGGAATAGTGAATGAGGGTATAGGGGGCGATTTCGGACACAGCCCTAGTCTTAATAACGGGTGGGAACGGGCGTCTCCAGGGTGTTGCTATGCCGTTGCTAGTCTGATCTTATCTCTATGAGCACTAGTATTAGTGACGACAGACTTTAAACAGAGTAAACAGAGCAGCAGGGGTCCGTTCACCTCTGAATGACTCTGAATGAGTCTTCTGCTCTGTTCTCACAGTTTAAAAGTTGAATGTGGATGTTGTGCAACTCTGAACGGATAATATGTCACGCACATGACAGCTGATAAAAGTTGCTGCGCTGTAATTCACGCTGACAGCTGGACTCCTCCCGCCGCGTGCATGCGTTTGTTCGGTGGCTCGCTCGCGCAGGAACGCGTTTGGCATCAGAGCTTTTGTAGATTCTGCTCTGCAAGGCCGAACACGCCAACACAAAGCTGCCGCTCGTGTGTGTGTGTGTGTGTGTGTGTGTGTGTGTGTGTGTGGATGACGAGTTCAAACACACACACTTGCTGAAAGTACATCAGTCCCACCCAGAGTGATGACAGCTTTTACCTGAAGCAAGGTAACACATTCACTAAAACATCCTGCAGAGAGGAAGAGAAGAGGCAAACAAAACACACACAGCTGTGTTTCACAACTCAACACACAGCCATTAATGTCTAAACCGCTGGCCACAAAAGTGAGTACACCCCTAAGTGAAAATGTCTGAAAGATATAATACAATATTTACAAAAATGTGAGGGGTGTACTCACTTCTGTGAGATACTGTATATATATATATATGTGTGTGTGTAATGATACGTTTTATTTATATATTTAGTGATATTTAATTACAAAAGTTAAAAAATATTACAATTATAATTAAAAACATAAATATATATTCTTCCCATTATAAATACACATTTTTAAATAATTATATATTTTATTAGATTTTTAAATATATATATATATATTTTACATGTGATTAATATTATAATACAAATTGTTTAAATCATTTTTAAAAATATAATGATATATTTCATATACTGTATATATATACTGTGTTTTCTGAAGTCCACAGTCAACGCAGCCATCTACCAGGAAATTTTAGAGCACTTCATGCTTCCTTCTGCTGACAAGCTTTATGGAGATGCTGATTTCATTTTCCAGCAGGATTTGGCACCTGCCCACACTGCCAAAGGTACCAAAAGCTGGTTCAATGACCATGGTGTTACTGTACTTGACTGGCCTGCAAACTCGCCTGACCTGAACCCCATAGATTCTCCCATATTGTCAAGAGGAAGATGAGAGACACCAGACCCAACAATGCAGATGAGCTGAAGGCCGCTATCAAAGAAACCTGGGCTTCCATTACACCTGAGCAGTGCCACAGGCTGATTGTCTCCATGCCACGCCGCACTGATGCAGTAATTCATGCAAAAGGAAGCCCTACCAAGTATTGAGTACCTGTACAGTAAATTAACATACCTTCCAGAAGGCCAACAATTCACTAAAAATGTTTTTTTATTGGTCTTATGAAGTATTCTAATTTGTTGAGATAGTGAATTGGTGGGTTTTTGTTAAATGTGAGCCAAAAATATAGAAACATTCTTAAATCAAGATGCATTTACTGGAGATAATTCGATCAAAATGAAGTGAGTTTCTGCTTAAAACAAGAAAAACATATCTGCTAATAGGGTCAGAAAAATCAACGAAAATCAATGGGAAAACAAGATTATTTTTCTGACCTCTCTGGCAGATATTTTTGCTTGTTTTAAACATTAAGTCAATTCATTTGGATAAATATTTCATAAAGAAACTGTTTAAAATGTCAGAATGTTTAGATATTTTATTGAAGAACCCGCATAGCAACACCCTGCAAGCGCTCAGCAGACAAGCTCCAGTCAGAAAGCAGGTTTCACAGATCTGCGGATGTCAGTAACGCAGCTGATGGTGTGACCGATTGACTGGTTTGTGAGGGTTTGAACTGAACTCGACCTCCAGAGTCTGAACGAGACCGAACACGCCTGACAAAAGCACAACATCAAAAACACATTCCTTCTGCTCTTCTGAGAGGAGCTCCAATACAACTCCACGAGTCTATAGACAGACCTAACTCGGCTAAAAACTCCATATCATTGACATACATTACAATTTAATATTTTGAATCAGATTTTGTTTTCATTTTATTTTAGTTACATTTTTTTTGTAATTTTGATGTGTGTACTCTGTACAAATATTTATTATATTTAAGAAATATTTATATTTCTTTTTAATATGTCTGTATTTTATTAGGTTTATATTTTTTTATATGTCTATATAATTTTTATTAAATATTTTGGTTATTTAGTTACTTAAGTATTAAAATGAGAAATTTTGTCTTGACCACTAGCTGAAATAAAATAAATTTTTAATAAAAGCTTATTTTAAGTAACAAAAATGTTTTTATATTTTTAGTTTTAGTTAACAATAATAAACCTGTTTGTGAGTTGACAAAAAATATAAAACTAATAAAAAGTAAAATATTAATCAACTAATAAAAAGTAAAATTAAAATAATTTTAGATGAAAAGCATCAAAATTAAAAACACTTACTAAACTTAAAAATTCTTGCATTTTATATATACTGTATATATATATATATGTGTGTGTGTGTGTGTGTGTGTGTGTGAGTACACATTCTTAAATCAAAATCTTGTTTTCTG
>NW_015507544.1:63737-64390 GCF_001515645.1 Sinocyclocheilus grahami | reverse complement strand
CACACACACGCACACTCACACTCACACACACACGCACACACACACACACTCACACTCACACACACACTCACACACACACACTCATATTCACACGCACACACACACGCACTCACACACACACTCATTCACACGCACACTCACACTCACACTCACACTCACTCACTCACTCACTCACACACTCACCCACACGCACACGCACACGCACACGCACACGCACACTGACACTCACACTCACTCACACTCACACTCACACTCACACACACTCATTCACACGCACACGCACACGCACACGCACACGCACACGCACACGCACACGCACACGCACACGCACACGCACACGCACACGCACACGCACACGCACACGCACACGCACACGCACACGCACACGCACACGCACACGCACACGCACACGCACACGCACACGCACACGCACACGCACACGCACACGCACACGCACACGCACACGCACACGCACACGCACACGCACACGCACACGCACACGCACACGCACACGCACACGCACACGCACACGCACACTCACACTCTCACACTCACTCACACTCACACTCACACTCACACACACTCATTCACACGCACACTCACACTCACACTCTCACACTCACTCACACTCACACACACACTCACACACTCAC
>NW_015507544.1:55564-61345 GCF_001515645.1 Sinocyclocheilus grahami | reverse complement strand
CAATACAAGCGCTGGTAGATAACTTTCTAAATAACACCTATGCTCACACTAATGAGGGGGTCAATCTTGCGGTCAAAGATATCAATTACATATTTGAAAAATCAGCAAAACAATCCAAATTGAAAACAAAAAATGGAAAAAATCAAATACCCAAAAATGACAAAAATTGTTTTGATCAGGAATGGCAAACTATTCGCAAAAAACTGAGAACATTGTCAAATCAGAAACACAAAGATCCCAATAATGCAGAGCTCCGCCTTCTTTACAGTGAAACACTAAAACAATACAAACATACGCTCAGAACCAAAACAGCACAATACACCCAAAAACAACTGACAATAATTGAGAAGTCAGTGAACACAAACCAATTTTGGGAAAATTGGAACAATCTGAAAAAAACTGATCATGAAGAATTGGCAATACAAAATGGAGAAATATGGGAAAGTCATTTCCAAACATTGTTTAATAAAGTACAAACAGACACAAACTGTAAGCAAAATCAAACAATCAACCAACTGGAAAAACTAGAATTAGCCATCAAAGATAACCAAAACCCATTAGATTTCCCAATAACTGATAAAGAACTTAAAGAAAAAATCAGAAACCTCCAACTCAAAAAAGCATCTGGACCTGATGGGATATTAAACGAAATGATAAAACACACCAGCAGTAAATTCCAATCGGCCATTCTAAAACTATTCAATGTGCTTCTGAGCGTAGGTTACTTCCCTGACATCTGGAATCAAGGCTTGATAACACCAATCTTTAAAAACGGAGATCAATTTGATCCTAACAACTACAGAGGCATCTGTGTGAGCAGCAACCTGGGAAAGTTATTCTGTAGCATAATAAACGCTCGACTATTAGACTTCATCACCACACACAATGTACTGAGCAGAAGCCAAATTACCGTACATCTGATCACATCTATACATTACATACTCTAATTGAAAAACACGTTAACCAAGATAAAGGTAAAATATATGCATGCTTTATTGACTTTAAAAAAGCTTTTGACTCAATTTGGCACCAAGGACTATTCTACAAACTTATTGAAAGTGGCATAGGAGGTAAAACCTATGAGCTTATCAAATCAATGTACACTGAAAGTAAATGTGGCGTAAAAATCAGCACCAAACGTACGAGGTATCTTTCCCAGGAGCGTGGAGTGAGGCAGGGCTGCTGCTTAAGCCCAATGCTATTTAACATCTACATCAATGAACTGGCGAGCAGTCTGGAGCGATCTGCAGCCCCTGGCCTCACCCTACACACCTCACAGATCAGATGCCTGCTGTATGCAGACGACCTGCTTCTGCTGTCTCCCACTCAACACGCTTTACAGCAGAACCTGGACCTGCTACAGCAATACTGCCAGACCTGGGCTCTGACAGTCAACCTGAAGAAAACCAGAATTATGATCTTTCAGAAAAGATCCAGATCCCAGGGAACACCACACACATTTACATTAGGCACTCAGCAGATAACACACACATCACACTACAACTACCTGGGTTTGAAAATCACATCCACGGGAAACTTTAATCATGCTGTGAATGAACTGAGAGATAAAGCACGCAGGGCCTTCTACGCCATCAAACGGCAATGTCCTATAGAGATCCCTATTAGAATTTGGCTGAAAATATTAGAATCAGTAATTGAGCCCATTGCCCTCTATGGCAGTGAGGTGTGGGGTCCACTGACAAATCCCAATCAAGATTTCACCAAATGGGAAAAACATCCGATTGAGACCCTGCATGCAGAACTCTGTAAAAATATATTCCACGTGCACCGGCACACAACAAATAACGCATGCAGGGCAGAATTAGGCAAATATCCTCTAATCATAAAGATACAAAAAAGGGCAATTAAATTCTGGAAGCATCTGAAGCTCAGTGACCCCCAATCATATCATTATAAAGCCCTGCAAGACCAAGAGATGAGCACAGAAAGCAAGCCCCTCCCTCCAGAGCTTCAGAGCTTCAGTCCTGATGCTTCACTAACATCTACTGCTGCTCTGCATCACAGCATCAGAATCAGTCAGATTAATCAAACAGACAAACAGAGCTACATCACTCACTGGCAAACCCAAACACAACAGCAGAGTAAAGTGCAATGCTATCTGGCCCTAAAGAGAGAGTACAGTACGGCAGAGTATCTGTACACAGTGTCAGATAAGAAACTGAGAAGCACGTTGACCAGATACAGACTCAGCGGACACAAGCTGATGATAGAGACGGGCAGACACAGAAAAACATGGCTGCCACCGGAGCAGAGACTGTGTTCACACTGTGATCTGAATCAGATGGAAACAGAGCTGCACTTCCTAACAGAATGCCCCAAATACACAGATATACGGACCGTGTTCTACAATAAAATACAGCAGATCCATCAGACATTTAAACCTCTCTCAGACCAGGAGAAAGTGGCGTATCTGTTAGGAGAACAGAAGAACTGCTGTGTGTTTGCTGCTCAATATGTGTCTGCCTGTCACCACAGAAGAGAACACACTCAGCCTGCCCTGATCTGATGTTTCCAGCACAGCTACATTATATTAGGCCAGATTACTCTATTATATTACTTAGATCTATATTCTGCTTCTGTAAATATGTCTAATCACTTATTTGTATTTCTAGTTTATATACTTATACATTAGTAATTCATTTTGCACTACATGTTTAATACTTTTTAGATATTATTACTATTACAATTATTCTTCTTCTTTTTCTTTCTGTTAGTACATATGTGTACTATTTGTAAGCAGTCCAGCTGCAATTGCTTTGGCAATACAAATGTATAATTTTTGTCATGCCAATAAAGCACTCTTAAATTGAAATTGAGAGAGAGAGAGAGAGAGAGAGAGAGAGAGAGAGATGAAACATGCTTTTTGCAGCAGTTACAACATCTTCCAGCATCAAGTTTTTGGCTCGTGATTTGATGAAGCAGCCAAAAGTTCAGATAGTTTCCACATAATCCTGGATTTAAAGGGCAAAGTAGTGGTTATTATATAGCTGTGTGTGTGTGTGAGTGAGTGAGAGTGTGTGTGTGTGTGCGTGTTTTTGTGACAAGTGAGGACATAAATTTGTATAATGACAAAGGTATGACAGGTATTACAAGGAGAAGGTGACTTTTCAGGACATTACCCCATGTCCCCACTTTTCAAAACGCTTATAAATCACACAGAATGGAGTGTATTGAAAATCTAAATAGCAGAAAGTCTCCTGTGAGGGGTAGGTTTAGGGGTAGGGTTGGTGTAGGGCAATAGAATATACGGTCTGTACAGTATAAAAACCATTACGCCTATGGAGAGTCCCCACTTTTCACAAAAACAAACCTGTGTGTGTGTGTGTGTGTGTGTGTGTGAGAGTGTGTGTGTGTGTGTGTGCGTGCGTGTGTGTGTGTGTATGTATGTGTGTGAGAGAGTGTGTGTGTGTGTGTGTGTTTCCTGCAGATGCTGTCCAGATGAATTTCAAAAGTTCCTCTGCAGGTTCATTCTCTCTCTCTCTGTCTGTTCTTCATCATAATCATGTCAGAGAGGATTGTGGGATATAAAGCAACAGAAAGGCAAATATTTGTTTATCAGCAGATGTTTGGAGGATCTTCTCCACTGGGCTCCTGAGCTCTTCTGACAAACACTGTACTCCTCTGATTATGAAGACGAGCCTCTAGATGTCGCAGATTAAAATGAACTCACAAACAACAATTCAACACAAGCTAACAGCAACAGCCAGCATTCACTCATTCAGATGCGTTTGTCTGTAGTTCAGTGGTCTCAGATCAGAGTTGTGTCCACCTTTAGCTTTAGTTTCTTTCATGTCTCACTTCAAAGAACAATCACTAATCCATTCCCGCTTTATGATTATTAAACTCAAACATATGCAACACATATTTCACATGGCATTCAGAAGCCTTTTATGCATCTCTCTCTCTCTCTCTCTCTCTCTCTCACACACACACACACACACACACACACACACACACACACACACACACACACACACACACACACACACACTCCTGGTGCTGTACTGCCCTCTCATGGCTCCTAGCAGAACTGCAGTGACACTGAATTCACTGTTTAAGCTGGTCTACTGGTCTTATTGTGATTCATTATGATTTTTGTGTCTCAAACTGTATGCACAATTTCAGACACTGTTAGAACTTCATCTAAGGATAAGATTTATCACAAAGGACATTGATTAACAAATTAAACTGAATATACTCAATTCCTCCAGTGGTCTGAATCAGGAGAGAAATCTGCACAGATCAAGCACAAGCCAAAACAGCTCTAAACAAACATGTGGCTGGATTTTGATGTGAGAGACAACAGGAGATGCACTTTTTCACTGGAGGAAGTTTTATTATGGATTATGGACTCGCATTTTAGTTAAATACATCTTAATGCTGGATTTGTCTCAGCTTTTGTCTTCTCCCGATGTTAACTGATGGACTGGAGTGCTGTGGATTATTGTGATGTTTTTATCAGCTGTTTGGACTCTCATTCTGATGGCACCCATTCACTTGCAGTGAGACACTGATGCAATGCTACATTTCTCCAAATCTGATGAAGAAACAAACTCATCTAGAACCTCGATGTCCTGAGAGTGAGCACATCACCTAAACATCAGGACTTTGATCATCGGTCACCTCTGCGGTCTCATTTATAAAATGCATATACGAGCGGAATATCATCAGTTTTGGAGAGAAGAGTGAGAAGCCAGTTCTGTCCTCCAATATCTCAACAAACAACTGAACCACTGGCAGACGTTCTGATAGACAACATTCAGCTGGAAACCATTCAGAAGTTGTATGAATCTTTTCTAAGAAGGTTTGAAGCTGTCTTAAAGGCAAACGCTGGTAAAACAGTGTCTGTTGGCAGTAGTGTGCTTGTCCAGCAGGTGCCAGTGTTTTCCCTCACATCATCGTCTAGCGTTCAGTGAAGTGTTGCCAGGTCCACGGTTGGTTGAAGTGACCCTAATAATGTGATATTTAGCCCCTGGAATGAGAATTTTACCAGGGGAACCCTGCCAAAAAATTTTTATTTTACCCCTTGGAATGTGATTGGGCAGGTTTTGTTGTGAAAACCTGGCAACCCTGGTTCAGTGTGTCGATGGTCCATTCAGACGCTTCATTGATGTTTCTTCGTGATCTTCAGGAAGATCAGGGCTCCAGCAGTGTGGAAAGGGAATGTTCTCAAACATTTGTTGTCCAAACCTCAAAACATCTCACATTTCTCATCATCTCAACACTGAATTACACTAGAAACCTTCACTGTGGAAAACCGGAAGAACTCGATAGTTCCCGCCTAAAGTCCGATCAACAAGGTTTTAGTAGAGATGCTAGCATGACATGTTCCCTATTATCCAGAGACTACTAAATTCTCCCTAGCAATAACAAAGGGTTTCAAACACACGAGCACTGTTCAGCTGAATGATAAAGTTTATCCTCTTTAACTTTATGATGTTCTGTTGTTTTGTGTTCATCTGCTGCTCTCATTTGCTCTTTTTACATTGACTATCACTCTATAGAGACTCGTACAATCAGATACAACATAATTTCTCAAATATTCATTACAATATATATAAACTGAACATTCACATCAATGGTGTGAGAGACTGGATGCTTTCAGCTGATTTCCTATTGAACTGTCAGCAACTGAACTGCAGCTCAAACTATTTCAAATATAGTCAATTAAGCCACAAACTCGATCATAAAGCACAATGTTTCCATCTAACATGTGTTTTCCCTGTTGAAAAAAACAGCATATGCTGGTTAGGTATGTTT
>NW_015507544.1:51788-53515 GCF_001515645.1 Sinocyclocheilus grahami | reverse complement strand
TTAAACCAGCATAAACCAGACAATAAGGGTTACAAACAATACTCCAAAGCATACTATGTTGGCTTATAAGATTTACACCATGAAAGAGTCTTACATGCAACAGAATTATTAGTTTCTTAAAGAGTTTACATATACATCAAAATCTTTCCTGAAAATAAAAAAGTAGGGAGTTTTCTTTGAAAATGGACACTTATGAACGTAAAATTTAGCAAGATATAGCAATAGATTAATAATAAATTCACACTGAGAAAGATCTAAATTCAAGGAGTAACCAAAAAACACAATTTTGGGGTTATACAAAAGTTTGGATATAAATATTTTTTAATAAAATTGGAAAAGTCAACCCAGAACACTTTAGAATAAGCACAGTCCCAAAATAAACGATTGATTGTTTCTTCAGACGGAAGGCAAAAGGAGCAATTCGGAGAAATACTATTGTTAAATTTAGCAAGTTTGTAATTTACCGGATAACGATTATGGATAATGTTGATAGAGACTTCAACAACTTCATTAGATAAGAAGAATTTTTGTCGAAGAAGCCAAAACTCTTCCCATTCTATATCACTAAATATGTTATTCCAAAAACTCACACAAGCAGGTAAAGAAATCTGAGATCTATTAATAATTGAACTTTGTCGAAGAAGCCAAAACTCTTCCCATTCTATATCACTAAATATGTTATTCCAAAAACTCACACAAGCAGGTAAAGAAATCTGAGAACTATTAATAATTGAACGGATGTCTTTGTTTGACATGGCATTGAGAAGACTTTGGTCAACAAATAAGTTAGTGTTATCAAAAAGAGGAGAGTCTAAACCATAGACTGTATAAAAACATGGACGAAGTGTCCGTGACGTCACCCGTAGGTTTCCGAAGATAGTTTTTGAAGCTAAAAGTGGGCGGAGCCGGCCGTCGCCATCTTCGCCATCGAAGAGGCGGGAGCTGGTTGTTGAAGCCACGCCCACCTATCTTGAAGTGGCCACGCCCTTAATTATGCAGAACTTTATGGCTTAATATAATTTAAACGGATGAGTTATAAAAACAATTCACCCCCTCACAGTTGTCACGAAGGGCAAAATTAGCTATATAGACCAAAATAATTTTTCGCTTATTTCAGTTAATGTCATAAAACTAGCGAGCTAAGCCAGTTAGTAGGCTAGTGCGTTTACATGCGATGTGTGTAAAGTCCTACACGACGGTAATAGTGTGATTAAGGTGTGTACGTCTAGACTGGACTTTAATAATGCGACTAAAATAGAATACTCCACATATCTTAATTCAATTTGTGTTTACTTCGAGTATGACTTTAGCCGGATTTTGTATATTTACTTCAAATACCATGGTTAAACTATGGTTAGCAAAGCCATGGTCAATTTGTGGTTACCGTAGTTTAACTATAGTAATAGTTTTCATCTTAAGAGGACACATATGATGAATATAGAGACTGTTATCACACAGTTTTCCTGACCAAAGTTTGATTGAAACTGATGTTTCATAATCACGTTATCCATCAGAGAGACGCTGAACGGTCGTGTGTGACTAATGTATGGAGTGTGATTTAAATACATGAATATGCTAATGACATGCATTAGTATGCAAAGAGTGAATGTCAAGGATTTAACGTTTTAAAACAAAAGAACGTGTTTGGCCTAAACATGTTAATGCTGCAGATCACTGATATAATGTTCTATTATATTATCAGATGATCCATTATCCTTGATGATATT
>NW_015507544.1:41915-42393 GCF_001515645.1 Sinocyclocheilus grahami | reverse complement strand
ACTTTTTTTCTCAGAATTGCATGATATAAACTCACAATTGCGAGAAATAAAGTCAGAATTGTGAGATAAAAACTCGCAATTACATAATTGTATTTTTTATTCAGTGGCAGAAACAGGCTTTCATACAGAACAGCAGGAAAAAATGCAAAAATAAATAACTGTATAATCAGGGATAATTAGGATTGCAAATAAAACGGACGTTTTAACATATAGCCAGTGTTAATAATTTCAGTGTTTGATATTAAAGACATTTTCTGTTATAGTTGGCCGATGAGTAATTTAGGATTTTCACACTGTGACAAAACCAGACGAGAAGCGTTGATTTAGGAAACGAGCCACAATGGCAGGAAAATGACACATTTGGCTGCTCTCACACACACACTCGTGGTCTGACCCTGCGTGACCTCTGACCCGTGCGTTCGGCAGGGTCACGGTCTGTCTTAGCGCTTAACGATTACAGTAATGAATGCAGACAGAC
>NW_015507544.1:40680-41905 GCF_001515645.1 Sinocyclocheilus grahami | reverse complement strand
GTGACTTCAGACGCTCTTTTATGATCTTCCTCTCATGATAAGCATATCTGAGTGTGTTTGTGTTCGGGCGAGTGCAGACGGGCTGAGGTGAAGAGAATCACATCACAGGCCAACGAGCAATCAAACCCAACTCATTTACTTTCATTCATTCACTCTGATCAGTGATGATGTTTGCCTTCAGAATCTCTGTTCAGAATGTAATTACGCTGAAACACACACTTTACACATCCGAGTTTTTGATTCATCCACATTTACACATCAGTAACGTTTATTAAAGGGACAGTTCACCCAAAACTGAACAGTTTGGTCATCATCTACTCTCTCGTGTTGTTCCAAACCTGTACGAGATTCTTCCTTCTGTTGAACACAAGATATTTTGAAGAGTGTTGGTCACCGAACAGTTGCTGGTAGCCACTGATGTCCAAAGTAAGAAAAAATACTATGCAAGTCAATGGCTACCAGCAACTGTTTGGTTACCAATATTGTTTTATTAAAGTTGAAATTAACCACTCCTTTGTTATCTAAGATATAGTTTTTTTTAAGATATAGACTAAATAAATAATTTATCTGTGAGGTAATGAGGAGGAAAAAGGATATAGATTATTATTCTTGAATAGCAGAAAAATAAATGTGGTAAAGTCAAACCTGAGTCTTTATTTTTCACAATGATGGAGGAGCTCATGGAAACGTGATTTCACAGCAGACATCAGCGTTGTGTTGGTTTAGAAACAATGAGCTCAGCGTGACAAAACACCGCGAACTGAGAGAAAACAGAGACGTTAAAAATGAGAGAGAACATGTTTCATTTCACAAACACACAGAGAGCAGGACATTATCAGTCTGTGAAACACAGGTCTGCTCGTTATTCTGCAGCGGGCCGGAACAGTAACACTGATATGATTGTGATCAGTTTTAACACCTGTCTGTTTCCCCTCCCATAATGCCCTGCAGCCTGACAACAGCTGAAATCTCTCAGAGAGTCATTTATATGGAAATACACACACACACACACACACTCCCTCCCTCACTCACTCACACACACACACACACACAGATGTGGATCGAACACTGAGAGCTGAAGGAGCACCAATTAACACAGTGACATAAATTCAACACACACCAGTCAATCTGAGCCACTCCTCCCCCTCCCCCTCACACACACACACACACACACACACACACCCCCACACACACACACACACACACACACACACACCCACACACA
>NW_015507544.1:17864-37809 GCF_001515645.1 Sinocyclocheilus grahami | reverse complement strand
CACACACTCTCTCTCTCACACACACACACACACACACACAAACTCACACTCACACTCTCTATCACACACACACACTAACAGTCTCCCCTCCTCACTCAGCAGCACAATCAAGAGACGCTTAAAAGCATCAGGAAACTTAAACACACCCACCTTTGTCTCAGGCTTTCTAACAGACTGTGTGTGTGTGAGACACTACAGGAAGTTCCAGTAACTGTAAGTTCTGCTGCATGAGACTATAATTCGTCAACAGTAGAGATGTGTCCTCAGCTCAACTCTGAACACACACACACACACACACACACACACACAGCTGTTGAGATACAGAGATTCCCAGAGTATCTGACCGTTACTGCTGACAGCTTTACTGATTACTGAATTTGTTTCTCTCCATCTGTCCATGAAGACAAGAGCTTTTCAGATGCACTAATAGAGATATTTTTGTCAATTTTTAACTCTATGGCTGTATTAGAGAAATAAATGTATATTAATTTAATGAAATCATGTTTCGAGTGAAACGAGGTGTCAAAACATCACATTATATTGTGGGAAAGATGGAAATGTATCAGCCTCCAATCAGTGTTATTTTAGAATCATTTATATACTATTATTAGTTATTCAATATTTTTTTATATTTTGTATTTTCAGTTAATTTAATTTTTAGTTCAGTTTAGTTCATTAGTAATTTTAGTGCTTCAACTTGAACTTATTTCAGTTGCAGCGATATTTTAGTATCATTGAGATACTATTATAGTTTTTATTAATATTTTGAAATTTATCTTCATTTAAATTTTAGTTAAAGTTCTGGTAATTTTGTTATGCATTTTTACAATTTCTATTAGTTTTATTTTTTTAACTGTCTAGTTTTCATAAATTTTTATTTCAGTTTCAGTTTTAGTTATTTTAAGTTAAACTAAATGTGAATTAAAAATAATAATAATAATAAATATAAAAATACATAAATATAACTATAAAAATAATAAAATAAATTTACTTTTTCTATATTTTATTTCAAGTATCAAATTGTATGGTTAAATGTTTTTCCACATAATATTGATATTTTCTTTTATTTCAATTAACAAAACAATTTTTTAATAGTTTTAGTTAAAGATAACAACCCAGACAACAGATCATTAAATCTGAATGGACGCAGGACGAGAGGTTTGTTACGTGGCTCAGCGTCACGTAGCCTATAAATCTGTCGGGTCAGCGTAACGGGAAACATTTCGACATGACTCGGTTAAAAGTTTGAGGTTTGCACTGCAGCCCCTCAACCCACGGCTGCCACGTGCAGCTGTGTAATTACGGCGCTCACCGCAGGACAAACGATGGAAAGACTGAGGAAAACTGGAGTAATACCAGCATCTACTGCTGCTCATTCAGCTTCACTTCGGTCAGATTCTTAGAGTTCTCAAGAGCTTTATGCTTTCTAAGGGCTGCGACAACACCCTTAAAGAGACAGTCCACATTCAGTCATCATTTACTAAACAACATATTTTGAGAAATTACCATTTAATGAAAGCCAATGGGGTCCAATATTGTTTGGGTCTCAACTGTTCTTCAAAATATCATACAGGTTTGGAATGATGACAGAATGATCATATTTTGGCTCAAAACCCTTTAACAAATGTAAAAAAGTAGCTCGAACAAATATTTTTTTAGTAGAATGAGTCCATTTATATATGTGACCCTGGAGCACAAAAGCAGTGTTGAGTCGCTGGGGTATATTTGTAGCAATAGCCAAAAATACATTGTATGGGTCAAAATTATAGTTTTTTTTCTTTTATGCCAAAAATCATTAGGATATTAAGATCGTGTTCCATGAAGATATTTTGTAAATTTCCTACCTTAAAACTTAATGTTTGATTAGTAATATGCATTGCTAAGAACTTAATTTGGACAACTTTAAAGGCGATTTTCTCCATATTTAGATTTTTTTGCACCCTCAGATTCCAGATTTTCAAATAGTTGTATCTTGTCCAAATATTGTCCTCTCCTAACAAACAATACATCAACGGAACACTTATTTAGTCAGCTTTCAGATGATGTATACATCTCAATTTCGAAAAATTGACCCTTATGACTGATTTTGTGGTCCATGGTCACATACTAAACATGTTTCTTGACCTTACTTAAGATTCTCAAGTATTTGTTCAAATCTTGTCCAAATATTGTATCCAACTTTCCAAACCTCCAATAGTTTGGAAAAAGCACCATACAAGTACTTAGTATGAGTCATGTGCTTTATTCCAAGTCTTATGAAATCATACAACAGCTTTGTGTCAGAAAGATAAAAAGATATTTATTTATTGAAAATCTAACTCCATGATGCAGGTTCAATACGAGACGTGTCTCAGCAGGTTTGCCCTCGACTGTCAAACATCACTGATTCTTTCATGATGTCAAACCTGGCCTGGTTTTGGCTGACCTGAATGCAAGAGTGAATGAGATTTGAGAGCTATACTGCCTACACAAAGCTATTTAAAGCAAAGTGCTTTTTTAGAAAGCAACAGTCCCGTTCTTTTTCAATGCATGAACGAATAGCTTAGACATTATGCAATATTTTGTTTGTGTTTCAAAAAAAGAAAAAATCCATAATATGTACAAATATTCATATACATATTTCCAGTGAAGGTCAGTGTTCCCAGTTGTTGTTTGGATGCATGTGTAATTGTCACACTTTACCTAGAGGCATGAAGAACTGGATGCAGAATCAGCTTTTCTTATCATCCGAACTCTGAAAACACAAGGTATTTCATGTGTGAAAGCTGTCTCCTTTCTCTGAGAGATCTAGTCTTGAGATATGGGGTAAAAACATCAACACAAAGCATTTTTGTCATGGTGTCTATAGGCTTCGTGTTGAATCGGGACACTGCACCCATATCCAAACACTATAACCAACTTACAGTGAGAGATATCAAACTTGGAAAAGATTTTAAGGCAAGACACTATAGGCGAATAAGGAAAACAATTCATAGCTACTATACAGCACCATACTTTCCCCAATTGATTAATGACAGTGCAATTATTTTGCATGACAAATTTTCTGAAATGTTATGTTTAAATATGCAAATAATGCATTAAATCTGCACTAATTTGCATACAATTCCAGACCATACATCTGATCATTGGATAAAGCCAGGTTCAAAATTATTGCTAAAGGTTTTTCCAGAGGGGATTCTGGATTTCTCCATAAATCCGAAAATACTGTCAACAGGCAGAAAACAAATAAATTTTTACCACGTTTTTAGGAGTAAAATGTTGTATAAATCAGTGTGAATGATAGATGAAAAAACCCTTCTATAAAAACCTTCAGAATATAGATAGGAATAAAACTCTAAGTTTTGGTTTATGTAAGTGCTGCTGAAGTGGAGAAACAAAGGTACAACCTTTAAAAATAGGGATTTTTACCATGTTTTTAGGAGTAAAATGTTGTATAAATCAGTGTGAATGATAGATGAAAAAACCCTTCTATAAAAACCTTCAGAATATAGATAGGAATAAAACTCTAAGTTTTGGTTTATGTAAGTGCTGCTGAAGTGGAGAAACAAAGGTACAACCTTTAAAAATAGGGATTTTTACCATGTTTTTAGGAGTAAAATGTTGTATAAATCAGTGTGAATGATAGATGAAAAAACCCTTCTATAAAAACCTTCAGAATATAGATAGGAATAAAACTCTAAGTTTTGGTGTGTGTAAGTGCTGCTGAAGTGGAGAAACAAACTTTTGAAATCTACAGACGCAAATATATTAAGTGAAATAAAATAAACACGTTTTCTTTCCACTAGTCTGAAACAACAGATGTTATAAAAGCAAAATAGCCTAAAAACTCAAATTTGATGAGTGGATGATAAAACAATGGTTTTGCCTGTAGCATCTTGCCTTAATCCAAAGTAGATTTGATATTTGTAAAGACAACATGCATGATGCTTACCCGCTCAAATCTCTGTCACAGAGCGTTTCTATGCTGCTCAAGTCCCTCCTTCAATGTAAGTTTGTGGGTTTTGTTTGGTCAAATCAGCAAGAGTAATAACAAATAACAGAGCAAATGAAGAAGAAATACTTAATGAATTGCTTTGGCAGAAAAGCAGATATGTTTATTAAGCACTTTAACATGTCAGAAAATTCAGTTCAATATAATACAGGAAACAGAATTTCAAAATGTGAAAGTTTTCCATGTACACGGGTCAGCTATTTACAATCAAACTTCTCTTGAAATTAACTCCAGGCTCAGAACCAAAACAGCTGAACAAAGGAGAAAAAAAACAATAATAACTCAGTAAAACAGATGGCTTGAGATTTCTGAATACTGTCCAGGGTTCATCTTCATCTTAAAAGACTCAATCTCTGTCTGTCCTTGTCCAAGGCTTCATAAAGTGCCTTTCTGTAATTCTTCAGAGGACAAGCTTTCTGACGCAGTTACACCCAATATGGCCTTACTGAGCGTCTCCTCTCATAGCAAACAGATGTCTGAAATCCACTCCACACCCACCCCACTCTCCCTCCCCCACAGAGGGCCACGGCTCGGAGACATGAGATCCGGCTTCACAAGACCGTGGGCTTTTTTGTGTTTTAACTTTGGCTTGAGGAGTATACATTTCAAACCCTGTCCTGAAATCCAAATATTACTGCGGTTTGCTGCTTGGCATGAGTAAAAAGCACAATGATCTTTCGCTGACCTTATCATCAGAACTCCCTGACATTGCCTGCCGCTTTCTCACCGCCACACATTCTACCCTCATAGGATGCGGCTTGTTGCATTTTCTTCAATTGCTGAGAACTCTGCATTTAGCACCAAACTCTAGTTAACGATACACCATCGGTAGTTTAAATATGCAAATGTAAATAGAGGAAAACAAACAAACAAAGACAGGTCCCACAGGGACTAAATAATGAAGTACGGTAAAGCCAGAGTTACTCTTCTTTAAGGGCATCAGTAATGCTACAAACATAATATAGAGTTAAAATGATGTTTGTGATTCAAAATTAATAATAAAAACAATTATAATAGGCAACGTCAAAACATAGCACCATGATATTAGCAAATATAGCACACATGGAAGCGGCTTTTTCTCCGAAATAAATATGTGTGAAGAGTAAACTAAGACTGTTTTCGTGATTTTATGAGTGCACCGAAGGACTAATGGAGACTGTAAGAGATTCAAAGATGTGAATACGACGGAGAGTTTGCGATATCTGTCAAAGGAAACAACGTACTCCAGCGGCACATTGCTGTCAGTTGCACTCATACAGTTCAAGACAAAACAAACAGAAAAATGTACATTTCTTTTTTAAAGTAAACTCTGATAAACAAACAAACAAAGCATTAAAAGGCAAAGAAAAACTAAATACAATTTAGTTGTTTATTTTTTTCAAAAAAGAAAACAAAGGAAGAAAGTGCATCCACTGCCTATTAAATATTAATGCATTCAATTAAAAGCATCTGTGTGCATCATGGTCACCACAAGAAGGCTGGAGCATCGACAGGCACAAGTATTAATTTGCATCACCGCTGGGCAATAATCCGTCTTCGGTTCTCTCACGTTCCTTTCTTCTTGAGATGTTCCACAGAGAAGTGTGGAAAATGGTTTCAGTTATTTTGCGGATGAAAGCGTTCACTTTGGCACAGTCTCTTTCTGAATGATGAATTAGGATTAAGACATCTGAAATGGCATCAAAACTTCTTGAGTCAGTATTTAAGAAGTTATTGGCATTCTCACAACACGTAGATGAGTGGTTCTTAAACTTTTCAGACCAAGTACCACCTTTGACCGAATCAAGGTGCCCAAGCACCACCTAGTCGACAAGTTTCATTGAAAACCAACGTATTTAACAACAAAGACCAGATTTTAACTAATATTCCTGTTGTTTAGATAAATCACGCTGCCCTTTGCAGTAGAAGAGCATCTAAAAAACAAACATATACCACAACAGTAGCATTTAGAAGTTTGTGGTACATGTACCATAGTTTGAGAACCACTGACAAGGTTTTATAAGGCAAAAGCTTTATACTCTAGATATATTTATATAAATTACTCACTGCTATAAACACTGTGTAATAATACACTGTAAATCGACATGACAATCTAATACTGTGAATGTAAGTCACAAATGTGCTTTCAGCCACAAAATCTCTCAACTTGAACTACTGTGCAATAGTCTTTAAATGTCATGTACTCACCAGTTATAATGGCGTCTCTTTTTTGCAGTTTAACCCAGAGTCTGATCCTTCAATTTGGAGCTGTAGGGCTTGTTTCAAGCTTAATTCAGTCTCCCCTATTGGGTAATTGTCCAGAAGGTCCTGGTGGCCCCTGCTGGGAACAGTTCTGGGGACTGAAACTCTCCCAAGAAAAACCTGGTTTCCCTGTAGGTGGTAGTTGGGGTTGGTCATAATGCCGTTCCTCTTCTTCTCTGCACTGCTCTGGGGCTCAATGTAAAACTTCTCCTGCGATTGGACAGAATCCAGAGCGCTGGATCTTCCCACCATGATCTTACACTGAGGATCTTTAACTGCAATGTTGGACACCGGCTTATTGATCACAAGCCTTTTATCAAATTGGGTAAGTTCGTACTCAAGAACCTGGCTCTGTGAATAAGAGCCATTTTTGCTTTTCTTCTTCTCACCAGATGTTCCTTTGTTTGAGCAGTTTTGGCCATTCTTGGACACTTTGGTGGACTTCAGGCCTGGCTTCACCTGGCTCCAATCATACTCGCTGGTTGGAGAGCCAGGCTGAGTGCCGATGGACCTGGTGGTGGAGGAGGGAGAAACGATTGATTGACGACTGCGACTGCGAGGCAGTGAATGCTGCTGGATCTGTTCAATAAAAGAAAGGGCATGGACACTGTCGATGGGGACAGTCTGGGCAGTTGCAGTGGATGAAGTGGTCCTCAGTGAAGAGTTCTTAGAACTTTTGAGAGAGTTATTAGAGAGGGAGGACTTCTGCCGGTCCACGGTTGAGTCTGGAGACTCAGATGGTGAGCTAAAAGCATGAATAGGTCCATTGGATTGTCCTCGACCTCCAGAATGCATGTCGCCAGCTCCTGTGCTTCCAGAGCTGCTGGACTTTATAGTGAGTGACTGTACTTTCCCAGCAAGCGAAGCAGGCGTTTGCTGCTCCATGGTGTGCACGGGAGACGGGTTGCAGCCATTGAGACTTGTGGCGCCGTATTTTTCCAAGAGTTTGATTATGGATGTGTGACCACCTTTGGCTGCCACTCTCATGGCTGTGCGTCCAAACTGATCAGCGTGATTTGGATCTGCACCATGCTCTAGAAGAGTCTGAACCACATCAATGTGCCCCTCTTGAGCGGCGATGCCCAGAGCTGTAGCACCTTGATTGCATGTGTGGTCTACAGCGGTGCGATTTTCAATCAAGATTTGAACAATCTTTATGTGACCCTGCCAAGCTGCTGACTGGAGAGCGGATCGTTTCTCGTTATCACATGAGTTCACATCTGCATGGTAGTTGATCAGTAATCTGACCATCTCTACATGGCCTTGCCAACACGACACATGCAAGGCCGTTCTTCCTTCTAAATCACTGGCTTCAACATTGGCTCCGTTTTCAAGGAAGTACTCCGCCATGGCCAGCTGATTCTCAAGTGCCAGGATGTAAAGAGTTGGGCGACCGTCTGCATCCTTGAAGTCAATATCCGCCCCATGGCTCAGCAACAACTCCACAATGTCTCGGTGTCCCTCTAGCGCTGCAACTCGGAGAGCATTTCTCCCATCGTACCCTCTCTGGTCAATACACGACTTGTTCTCCAGTAAGATGTGCACACAGTCATAATGACCCTCTTGAGCAGACAGAATCAAAGGGATACGTCCATCGTTGTCAACCTCTGTGCAGCGGGAACCTTGTTCAATGAGAGCATCACAAACTTGTCTGTGTCCCTCAAAAGTGGCCATGTGCAATGGCGTCCAGCCCGCGTCATCTCTGTGGTTTTCATCTAGTCCTCTGTCCAGCAGAGTTCGGACAACCTCCACGTTCCCCTGTGCAGATGCAATGCTCAGCACAGTCCTGCCTTCACTGTCGATACTGTCCACTCCTGCACCCCAGAAAAGCAGAGTGTTGACAACTGAAGCGTGTCCCATAGACGCTGCAGCAAGCAGAGGCGTTCTCCCATTGTTATCAGTGTGATCAACATCTGCTCCTCCTTCTAGAAGCAGATCAACCACATCCACATGGCCTTCGTAGGCAGCCACCAGAAGTGGGGTCATGCAGTCTTTGTCGCAGTGGTCTACCTCGGCTCCACGGTCAATCAGCAAGCTCACAACGGCACCGTGACCTTTGCTGGCTGGCACACAAAGAGCAGCGACGGAGAGTGCCGTCCTGCCATCCACATCCTCATGGTTGACATCAGCCCCATGATCCAACAGATGCTCTACAATTTCTCTGTGACCCATGTACGCTGCAGCGATCAGCGCCGTTCGTCCTTCATTATCTGCCTTGTTGACTTCGGCTCCATGCTGAAGGAGGTTGAGGACGATATCTTCATGACCTCCCCAAGCGGCAGCTCTCAGGGCAGTCCTACTGTCAGCATCTGCACAGTCCACATTAGCACCTGCATACAGGAGCGCAGACACAACTTCCGAGTGACCTCCCCAGGCTGCAGACCTAAGGGCAGTCCAGCCATCATGGTCTGTGTGATTGATGTTAGCGTCACACCCGATGAGACAGTTGACCACCTTGGTGTGGCCCTGTCTAGCTGCCAGAGTAAGTGCTGTCTGTCCAAGGCTGTCCTCCAACTCCATGTTGGCTCTCCTGGAGATAAGAAGGTTCACAACATCCAGATTCCCGCTGTATGCAGCATTGGCTAAAAGAGTTCTCCCGTTGGAGTCAGTTTGATTAACAGAAGCACCGTTATCTAGTAGAGTTCGAATTGAGTCCTCACGTTCCAAGGCCTGTTGCAAAATGCATGAAGCGTGGTCATTTTCGTTGCTGACGTGAGCCCCAGCTTTGACCAGTAGTTGGAGTACCTCCTGTTCTTTTGGGATTGAAGTGGACAGGGAGTCTTTAGCAGGGGTGCCATTCCACACCATCCAAAGGGCAAGATTAAAGGGCTCAATCTGCAGGTTCGAGTTGATCAGGTGGTAGGCAAACTCCTGCACCTCCAGAGGCTTAAGCTGCTTTGCTCTGCACGTGTAACTCATGGCCATCATTCTATGTCCTTCTGCTGCATTGCAAAGGTATTTTTGTGTGCAGTGTTTAACATCCAGGAGCCATTCAGCAAAGCTGTAGTGAAATAAGATCTTAGTACTGCCAAGTCCATCAATAAGCAACTTAGAGAGAATGTCCATCTTCTTCTGAAAATCCTCCATCGTCAAAGTCATGTTTTTAGTCCAGACTGCATGATAGAGCTCCCTGACAGTCAGTGGCCTGCAGGCAGCCAGAATCACATTAAGGATGGGCTGGACTTTGGGAAACTGCTTTCTGACAAACAGTCTCTGGCAGAGCCAAAGGTATAGTCCATTCAGTGTCCCCGGGATGTCTCGGATTTCCCGCAGCATGATGAAGTTCTCAACCACTCCATCAAGAACACGCTCAAGGTACAGGAAGCAGCCGCTGCTCTTGATGTGAAGCTGGTTCAGCATCTCTGCTGTCTCCTTGGTAAGGTGTTGTCGCAGGGCCTCCTCCTGGTCTAGGCGGTGGAGGATGTACTGCTGCACATCTTTTACAATGTAGGCCTTCCGTAGGTCATCTAGGCTGATCTTACGGAATCCTACAAGGACAGAGACAAAAGGTGATTAGTTTGGCCTGAAGTCCATACAGAGGACTGCTAGTGTCACAGTGAGGTTTACACATGACATGTCTCCATGAAGAAACAAAAAAAAAATCAGTAAGCTGATAGCTATACATAGCTATGATTATCAGCCTGAAAATTTGAGACATAAATTGTGGATTAAGTCATAGCATTTACTGAATTCTAGAAAACTGGGACACGAGCAGACAACACTGACTTTGCATATTTGATCTGGTGATGTCAGCTACAATCTGACAGGTGTTTTCATAAAAGATTAAGTTTTACGTAAACAAATTAGGTTAGCTTTGGAAAGATGTGTTCAAAAACACAAATATATGAGATAAAGATTATATTTACCACAAGATAAAATAATAACAATATACATTTTTCTTCCTGTTTACAAAGGTGTTCACCCCCTTGGTTCCTAGTATATTCTTATTAATAAATGTTTGCATCTATCATAGTTTGTGTGTATGTGTGTCCCTCAATTGTGAAAATCTCAAAATGTGCTTTTTCTAAAGAACAGTGGCAGCTTCACAACTCAAGACAGGATCATTTATGTTCATTCAGTTGTTCTTTTGCTTTGTGGAAAATATCTGATATGTGAAACAGCTTCATCAAGCCAATACTAAATTTAAAAAAACTAAATGCATTATTTTTTAAATGTTAGACATCTTGCAGATACCGCAAGAGGAATGTAAACTTGTGCACTCAACTGTATCAGCAGCTTTGCAAACACACACAGGGACCTTCATCTTCATGCACAATATACAAAACTCAAGTTCAGCAGTGACAGATAAAGGCAGTTTTCCTGCAGAAAAGATGACTGGAATTTGCTTTGTTTTCTCTAGAAAATAAAACAAGGCGTGTAATGATTCCTGTGGCAGAACTAGGTCACATCTGCAACTTCACAAAGTATGAGGCACACTCGAGAGTTTCACATAAACTGTAAAGAGACTTTTGCAAAAAAAAACAAGGCAGAACCAAGGGTTTTACAAACAAGTACTTATGCCAACAGATGTCAAGGCATTCTGCTTCAGATAAGTGCAAATTCTATAGTTTTTTTTTCAGGGTTGGCATGCATGTTTAACAGCGGCCCAAAGGGCAGATCGAGCATTTTATGCACATATTTTATTTACAGTTCCCATGGACTCAGACACGCTGAGGTCAAAGGAAAGGAAAAAACATGAACTCCTCTAAGGCCGTTCACATCTCAAACTTTCTGCAGCCCCACTGGTGGGAGAGCAGCAAAACATTCCTTTTCCATGTAATTTAATTGGTCGCTCATTCATATAATCTATACGAGTCAATTGTCTATGGGAAAGAGGATAAAAATAGGCCTACTTCCTCTCTAAAAGAATCGTGTTTACAACAGTCCCAAGTAAATACAAAACTCTTTTCAAGCTCAGAAAAGTGTTTCAGTCCTTCAAAAAGACAAACCAGCAACACAAAAACAGAATACAGATTACATCTATCCTGGCCAGTCCCTTAGAGTTTGAAAAGTTCTTTGAATGAGATTATATAACGTCCATCTTTCTGAAAGGGCTCTGGAGTTATATTCTTTGTCTTTGGTGCTTAAGGCCCGAGGCTGCCATCAACAGCTGAGGTTTCCCAAATAAAACCTGTGTGAAATCTAAACCTGGGCATGAATGACAACAGAGGCACATGAGTTTGAAAAGTTCTTTGAATGAGATTATATAACGTCCATCTTTCTGAAAGGGCTCTGGAGTTATATTCTTTGTCTTTGGTGCTTAAGGCCCGAGGCTGCCATCAACAGCTGAGGTTTCCCCAAATAAAACCTGTGTGAAATCTAAACCTGGGCATGAATGACAACAGAGGCACACCTGTGGACAATCATCCCGCCTTCATGCCATCTTTTTTCTTCTTCTCCTTCATACCGTTGGCTTTTAATATCCAGTTATAGATTGCATTAGTGCCCACCAACTTTTTCAGCAGCAGTGGATCTGGAAGCATTTTTGTCATAGGAATTTTTAAAAAGTCTTTGTTAAAGCATTATAAACCACGCACCAAGCTAAGATGAGAATCACATTACAAACTTTGTTTTGAAGCAAAAAAAAAAAGTAAATCGGACAATAAGACAAAAGTACAAGACTGTGTTCTTAATGGCTTTAGTGAGGGAAAGACCTACAATCCCATTAAGCATTCAAATGACATTAATCGAATTAAAATGATGAAGAAATATAAAAATATTAATTTAAAGTTGTTGGTTATGTCTATAAAAACAATGCATTTTAAGTTCAATGCAAAATACGCATATACTGTATATACACAAATATGCAAGTATTTTGAGAGCATTTTTACGTGACTCGATTACATAATTTGCGGCGCTTCACGGGAGTGGGTGGAGCTTCATGAGAATGGGCAGAGCTCGCTGCGACTCTGATTGGTGGAATTTTCTCTACAGCATCATGGGTAATGTAGTTTTCACCATGAATTCTATTAAACACGATTCTTTAAAAAATTAAGTTGACTTAATGCGAACAGATGGGTTCAACAAAAGCATACAATTGATTAACAACCTCAGGGCTCACAACAAGTCTGTCTTTGAAGATGTATCTGTTATTGTTAAAAATCAAAGCCCCTCTGGAGAAAATGGATTAAATCTTTACTTACGAAACCAGACGTGTTGGTGTTGAACGGGTCAATAGTAGCAGCATGTAGTGCAGTTTACAACCCATGTTTTTTCTTCGAGCCCCGTCCCGTCTGAGGGTTGTTTTTGTCATTAGTGAACTAGCTGACCCAGACCTTCACCCTGCCTTCAAAACACACAACAGTCTCCATGCCTTCAGCCTGTGCGACTCCAGATGAAGGAAATAGAAAGGCTGAAAGAGGAAGGGGCCTTGCAGGGGGACTAAAAGTGGGGCAGTGGAACAGATGACCCAAATATGTTATTTGGCCGGAGGGTCCTGCACATAACTAACTCATCTGTTTAAGTGGGCTGAAGGCATGTTGGGTTTGGAGAGCTGCCACTGGTTAAAGAGTTCGAATACAGATTACAAATAACTGTCTAGTAAATGCTGGAGGCATCCCAAACGTTCATTTTTTCAGTCTTCTAAAAAAGAACTGTAGCCAACCAAACCTCTTTCATTATGTTTTCAGCATCCTCCCAAACACATGTAGTTTCAATCGGAGGTGGGAGGTCGAGGAAACCCGACAGGATGCCGGTGCTCAACCTGACCCTGTTCTCCATGTTTCCAATGAAGAAAATGTGGTTCTGTGCCAAATTCTTCTTAATCTTATGAATACATTATATATGCAATACAATAATACTATATTGCATCATATATGAAATAAGTGCTATATTTGACTATGTTAAATATAGCAATTAAACACATTTTATTAAAAATTATATAAAAAGTATTTGTATTAAATTATTAAAAATAAATAAAAACTATTTTATGTTAGGAATTATTAACTAAATATAGCTTCAAAACATATAAGCAAATATAAGGTAATAAAGGGGAACAAACAAACATTACAAGCAATGAACGAAAAGTTCAAGTATAAATTTGAGTATAAATCCAATCTATACATTCATAAAAAAAAATGTTTACTCATCTCTCCTCTTTCTTCACATAATTGCACTGCGATCATATTTAAAGTTGTTTTCTACCAGTTCCATCTAATCCATAATTATTAAAGTATTCTCTAGTATTTCACTTAATATTTAATCAGCACAAATGACGAACAAATCATTCATGGATTTTCTTTTTTCTTAGCATTATTGCTGTTTGGTTATTACTGATGACAGCGGCAGGTTAAACAGGCTGTATATACACAGATATGTGACCCTGGAGCACAAAACCTTAAGTCTTAAAGGGGTCCTATTATGCTTTTTCACTTTTTTAATTTTAGTCAGTGTGTAGTGTGTATGTTTGGGCATAAAAAAGATCTAGAAAGTTACAAATCTCAAAGTCCACTCCAAAGGGAGAGATTTAGTTTTTTTTAAATCCCTTTTCAAGAACTACAATGAACGGCTCGTTTGGACTACAGCGTTTGGTTTCCGGGCTTTGTGATATCACAAAGTGGCTCATTGGAATATCATTACAAATAATTCCCGCCTACAGAAATGTGAATGGTTGGGGGGTGGGGAGGGGCGAGGTTGTGGTTAGAGCCCTGGGTTGAGTTAGTGCATCAGACGAGACGACGAAGAAGAAGTGCTGCTGTGCTGTAGCTTCACATTTTCGGCATGTCTAGAACAATTCTTACAAGTACAACACGACGTAGCTGGGCACCGCGGACAGACGCCGAACGGCGCCGCCGGCGTGCCAACACTCATAGAAAATAAAGTATTTGAATTTTAAAGACGTGGCACGACGTTGCGCTTCTCGTCCGGTGCGCAACCGCCTGAAGCGCAGTTTTTTTTCACCTCCGTGCCCAAACGTCGTTGTTTGGGCTTTCGAAAGCAGATGATGTCAGGAAACAGTGGTCTGTTCCTGAGCATTATAACCCCAATTTGCTATTGTGTGCTGCAGTGTGCACTTTGGATGGGTTAAATGCAGAGCACTAATTCCAAGTATGGGTCACCATACTTGGCCACATGTCACATGTGTCACTTCATGTGTGTCACTGAGGACAGCTTCCACAACACGCGTGAGAAGTGCCGGATTCGCCAAAAGCTATTGTTGAAAGACGGAGCAAGGGCCGTGGCAGTACTGAAACACCGTCTAAGCTGTTCGCCAATCACAACGCACTGGGACAGCTAACCAATCACAACACATTTTGTTTTTCAGAAGGCGGACCTTCATCAAAGCCGGAACTAATCGAGCCGTTCATGCCAGACTGGAGAGAAAGGTATTTTAATAATGTAAATTATGTGTTTTTCGAACCACCGAGCATGAGAGCATGTTCTAGACCCCCAAAACAATTTCAAGACTTTGTAAAAGAGCATAATAGGACCCCTTTAAGTCACTGGGGTATATTTGTAGCAATAGCCAAAAATACATTGTATGGGTCAAAATTATAGATTTTTCTTTTATGCCAAAAATCATTAGGATATTAAGTAAAGATCATGTTCCATGAAGATATTTTGTAAATTTCCTACCTTAAATATATTAAAAATTAATTTTTGATTAGTAATATGCATTGCTAAGAACTTCATTTGAACAACTTTAAAGATGATTTTCTCAATATTTAGATTTTTTTGCACCCTCAGATTCCAGATTTTCAAATAGTTGTATCTCGGCCAAATAGTGTTCTATCCTAACAAACCATACATCAATGGAGAGCTTATTTATTCAGCTTTCTGATGATGCATACATCTCAATTTCGAAAAATTGACCCTTATGACTGGTTTCGTGGTCCAGGGTCACATATGTTAACAGATCACGTTTTGTTTTGTCTTTAACAGATAACGTAATACAATAATTTTGTATTATAAAATCATTTGGAGATGCAAGTGCATTCACTGTTCACAGAGTGTTGTCTGAACGGCA
Organism: Sinocyclocheilus grahami; assembly: GCF_001515645.1. NCBI lineage: Eukaryota > Metazoa > Chordata > Actinopteri > Cypriniformes > Cyprinidae > Sinocyclocheilus > Sinocyclocheilus grahami. The sequence continues at coordinate 22,612 of NW_015507544.1, read as the reverse complement.
GAAACCCTACAACACCTGCTGATAAACCCGTCGAACAACAACATCCACCCTGCTGTTATATTCAGGAGATGCTGCAGGCTGTTTGGGAGGAAACTGGATCTTCCACCATAAATGAATTCATCAATCATGCGATAGAGCGACAGACAGGTGTGCTTACATAAGGAGTGGCCATTGTGAACAACACTCGGCTGTGTGAACTTCACATGCACGTATTCAGACAGCTTGTGTTCCCACAGGAAAGAGAGATTTCACAAACGAGATCTCCTCAATATCTCAACTGAGATTCAACTTTTGTTTAAGTCTCCGATGTTCCTCCTGAAAAAAGATTTCTGGAATCTCACGTCTCAATAATGTCTCAAACTGTGCTCAGATTTCACGTCTTCTTGCACTTTACCGGACAAATACACTTTGCCAATGTGAACATTGAAGCGATTCTAACGCATTCAAGCACAACCCCATTCAGTGTGTACAGCGCACACATATGTGACCCTGGAGCACAATCCAGTCATAAGGGTAAATTTTTCGAAATTGAGATTTATACAACATCTCAAAGCTGAATAAATAAGCTCTCCATTGATGTATGGTTTGTTAGGATAGGACCATATTTGGCAACTATTTGAAAATCTGGAATCTGGAATAAAAAAAAATCTAAATATTGAGAAAATCATCTTTAAAGTTGTTCAAATGAAGTTCTTAGCAATGCATATTACTAATCAAACATTAAGTTTTGATATATTTACGGTAGGAGATTTACAAAATATCTTCATGGAACATGATCTTTACTTAATATCCTAATGATTTTTAGCATAAATCTGTGAAAAGCGTGTCTCGGGCAACACGCGAGCCCCATATAGAGTTTCTTTCTGCATCTTGCGCTTGAACGGACAAATACATATATATTAGACCCATAAATTGTTTAAAGTGGCCGCGCCTAATTTATCAACTGCTAATGTTAATGTTAATTAAGCTCAACAATGATTAATCTACATATTTAATTTATTCACAGTGAAGAATATATGTTATTTTACATTTAAGTATTCAAATCTAAACATCTAAAGCAGCTTTAATTTGTATCACTGTTCTATTTATTTATTTATTTGTGGTATTGCTTGTAATTTGTTCTTATTTACTGACTGTTCACTTGCCTTCTAATGTTTGAACTTTATATTTGTTAGGCTAGTTTTTTTTCTGTGGTATTGAAATTGGAATGGAGAACTGCATAATGTTTGTGATTTAAAATGCAATTTAAAAAAGAAGAAAATTCCAAGTGTCTATAAATAATAATAGTAATAATATTACTACTAATACTACTATTAAATAAATAAAATGCACAGTGCCGCATCACTCTGAAACACGCAGTGCATATATTTATTTAATTAAATTGCGGCCTTTGTGAATTGGTAATCGCACTAAACCATACTGCGATTTCGGTTTTATTTCGAATGAATCCTATTCTGATCTGTGGTGATTCCCAGCACTGCAAGTGAAAAATCAACCATTTTTATACGAGTAATTCAAAAGCATATTTCAAGCCGGGTTTCCATTAAGGACCCTCCGATTGATCGGCTACCGATCACAATCGGCCGATAATCACGTTGGGATGATTGATCGGCGGTCTCTAAAAAGGCCGATCTCAAAAAACGATCTCAAGCTGATGACGCTGCCGTGAGAGGTTTGGCACGACATGCAGCGGCACCGTCTCAGTCCGGCGCGGGTGAAATCATTATAATGCTGAAGGTGAGGTACTCACCTTCATATTTCTTCATTAAACAACTTGTGTGAGACGTAATTTCACAAACAGCGTGAGTGAATCACCACTTGCGTGCACGCTCTCTCTTTCGCTCTCAAAATATGCAAATGGCTTCAAATCACCAGTCTGTCTATAAGCGAGCTGCACAGTTGACACAGGAATTGTCACTTGCACAGTCGAGGCAGTGTCACATCGTCACTAAAGTTTATAAATTGCATTTATTTTTAATTCTGGCCAGTGTTTAACCATTCAGCGCTCGCGCGCTCTCCTGGAGACTGCGCTCATGCACACTCGCAGCGCACACACATAACGCCGGGTTCAAATTACTCAGTTTGCACTGCATACGTGGTGTGTATTCTTTCCGTGCTCATGTTAACGGATTAAAGCGTTCACTGCACACGGTTGCGATCCTGCAGTGCAGAGATCGTTTCCGCACCGAGTCTACTGCTGCGCTGCAAGCGCTGAATTAAAGTAACAGCGCATTTTTTGCAGTAAATATGAACATGGATTGACACGAAAATTTAGTAATTACACCATAAATGCATATTATTAAAGTGTACTACTGTGTTTCACAGTCAACACATATGGCTTTTTGGCTAGGTTTAAAGGAAAAAAGCACTTTTAGATAAACAAGGCAATAATAGATGGCACTCGTGGAGGAAGGAAAACACAGTTCTTTATGAACCGCAGGATTGCTTGTAATAAAGATTTCAATGCAAAAGGAAAGACACCTAAGAGGGGAATTCCCTCCATTTTCAAAAATGAAATCAGGCCCTGAGTAAATGTATAAAAATCCAGACTGGATTATCACTATAAATAGTTATGAATGATAAAAAGAAGGCTTTAAAAAGATCGGTATCAGTGATCGGTATCGGCAGATACTGCTTTCTGTGATCGGCCTCAAAAATCCTGATCGGAGCACCCCTAGTTTCCATCCAAAGTTGCGAATTTAACTTATGCACAAAATTGGAATATTGCATAAAACATGTGCGAATAAGTACCGTTTCCATCCAACGAGTCAAAGAGAACCAAATCATCACTTCCTGATAAACCGGCACTAAATTTGAGTAATTTTAGTAAAAGTAGGAGAAGCCACTGAATATAATAATTTTCATATATAATCCATGGAGGAATTTACTTGCAAAAGGCATTTTCATCTCCCATTATTTGCATTAACTCTTTTCGCACAAGTCATTAACCACCTCAAACTTTTTTTGCGAATTATTATTTTTTTAAATTTGGCATTACATCACTCGTTTCTGATGTGACGCTTCAAGATGCGCATAAAAAAGGGAGATGGAGACATAGATACAGTCAACTTTTTGTCATGAAGCTTAGTTTTTCTAGTTAATCACTGTGCCGATATATACACACACATATACATTAATAACCGAGCATCAATAATAATTGATGATTACAATTTAAAACAGCTGTTTTCTATGTGAGTATCTGTTAAACTGTAATTTATTTCTCTGTATTTTCAGCATCATTACTCCAGTCTTCAGCGTTACATGATCTTCAGAAATCAGTATAATATGCTGATCTGCTGCTCAACAAACATTTCTGATTATTATCAATGTTGAAAACAGTTGTGCTGCTCAAGTATCGAAATTCAAATTAAGAATAATTAATTTCACTGGTATTTCAGCTTAAATTAGATGTTGGTATTGTGTCATTTAAACCAGCAGCAGTGCGGCACATGACAGTTCTGCACTGTTTCCCAGAGATTAGCCTTTGACCCCGAGCCCCCGTCACCATGGGAACGGCACAGAGGTCACACACCCTGTGTGATCTGGCCCTCACACCCAAACACTGCTAACGGTCAAACGTGTTAATGAATAAGCGTGTGCGTGTCGCACAGCCGGGCGAATCTGACATCTGACCCGACTCCAGTAGCGTCTCAGTCAGACTCTGAATAACGTGATGAAGATCATAAACGGTCTCTTATGCCTTATAAGAGCTCAACACAACTCTACGCTTTCAGAAACACTCAAATGTCGCTTCATGCCTGTAAACATCTCTGTATGAAATTAAAACAGCTGTTTTCTATGTGAATATCTGTTAAACTGTAATGTATTTCTGTGATGCGCAGCTGTATTTTCAGCATCATTCCTCCAGTCTTCAGTGTCACATGATCTTCAGAAATCAGTATAATATGCTGATCTGCTGCTCGAGAAACATTTCTGATTATTATCAATGCTGAAAAAACTGTCGTGCTGCACAATATTTTTGTGGAAACTTTGATGCATTTTATTTTTCAGGAATCACAGATGAATAGAAAGTTGAATAGAACAGCGTTTATTTGAAATATAAATATTTTGTTACATTATAAAGGTTTTGTTTCACTTTTAATCAATTTAATGCATCCTTGATTAATAAAACTATGCATTTCTGAGCAAAACAGAATACTCAGTGTGAATCTGATTGGATCATCGCTGTATTTGCCATGATGCTACTAGCTAATATTAACATTCGCCACCAGCAGCCTTATATTAGCAGACAACGCAATAATGTGCACAAAAAGAGCAGGAACGTGTTATTCAGAAAGCAAAGTGAATGCTGATGTCATGTTGACTTTAGAGCAGGTGTTTATAATCTGTGGTTTAATGCATCTGATTTTAATGCTGGACACGAACCACTTCGGGATTTTGGTTGAACTTCTGGTCAGTGAACTACGGTCAGTGTTTACTGGTCACGGATGTTTACTGTGAGCCACCACACACACACACACACACACACACACACACACACACACTCACTCGCTCACACACTCTCACACAGTCACACTCACACACACACTCTCACACACACACACAGTCACTCTCACACACACACACACACTCTCACACACACACACACACTCACACACACAGTCACTCTCACACACACACACACACTCTCACACACTCACACATACACACACACACACACACACACACACTCATCCCCGCAGTGATGAAACTCCTTTATCAAACACACACACACGCATGCACCTGCC
>NW_015507544.1:7631-12631 GCF_001515645.1 Sinocyclocheilus grahami | reverse complement strand
GGTGGTATGTAAGATATTTTGTGTTCACATCAGGCAAGTGGCCGCATGATAAGCGGGAAAATTACGCAGGGTAGTCTTTATACAGTCATAAAAACAGAATTCACAATTCAAAAGTAGGTCATTACACTTAAATCAAATCACGATATGGACTAGTATCTGTAAATATTAAGCTGCAAAAGTCAATTTAAATATGAATCCTGCATGTTCTGCCAGTCTCTGTTTATGAATGGCACACACACACACACACACACACACACACGCCTGACACTTGCGGTGATTTCAGCGTCTGGCGTCTCACTAAATGAGGATGCAAACACATGAACAACATCTCCAGAACTGCTCTGAGAGTCACTTCATGAGCATTTTAGCATTTGATTTGAGTAAAACTAGCGTCATATCTCATACACAGAACTGTAAAGGTATTCACGGCAACCCGTCAAAATAAAAGTCCGGTTTGATTTGAAGATATTGTGCCTATAACTATTTTTCAGTAGAATGTACATAGCCTACTACTACTACTACAACAATGAAACAAACATAATTGTTTAAAGGAATAATCACACAAAACATTTATTCCATGTTTTAATTTAAATAGTAAATCCCCTTTGTTTGCCAAAAAATCTTGTTTGCTTAATTTTCAATAATTAAAAGATAAATGATAAATTAAATTAATGTTTTATGCCTTCATTTGATAACCAGAAAAAATGTAAATATACAATACAGAATTTCTGAGGAGAAAAAAATGCATAAGGCTACTTTAGGAAAAAAATGAATAAATTAAGTTGTTTTATGCATTCAAATAATTAGACATGCTAAAACACAGAAATTGGTAACAATAAAAAATACAAATAATATGGTGAGAAAAAATATAAAACATTTCATAGGGACCTAAACATGTATTTTTTGTTAAACTTTTAATAAATTGATGTGAAAATGTATAAGTTTCATGATTTTAATTAATAAGAATAAAATACTATTTTTTCCTATACATTTCATCATTGAGGATTTCTTTTAAAAAAAAGTCTAAAAATCTCGTCTCGTCTCGTTCTCGTGGGATAAGTGTCTCGTCACACCCCTAATAATCATTCATCAAAATTTTACTTGATCCAGCCTTTATGAATGTACTAAAAAAAATGTACGAATGTCCTAAAAAATGTTGTTGATTTGCAATGATACTTTGATGCCCCAAAAAACCTCTGTTGTGCAGCACTTTCATTTGATTATGAATTTGATAAGATCAGCATTTTTTAAACAATCAGCGAGAAATCTTGTAGTTCAAACATGACACTAGCAATGCAATGGCCATGGGTTCGATTCCCAGGGAATGTATTAACTGATCAAATGTACACATTGAATGCAATGTACATCGCTTTGGATAAAGCACTGGCCAATTAACATAAAGCATGTCTTAATAATATTTAATAATGAATACAGCTACATTTGGTGTCCTAAACAATATGTTGACAAAATTATACTTTGGTGTCCCAAATTTATTGGTGACTCACAATGATAGTATTATGCCCCCGACAAACCATCAGCAAAATACACAAATGTAAATAAACAATTAATGAAAAAACAGTTATTTGTAATCTTTCATAATAAATTGCTCTATCTCTGAATCGATTTCATCAATTCCTCCTAATTTATCCCCCACCTTCATATAGAGACTTTTTATTATCAACCAATAATTTTCTCATGAGTAAAATCAATGCAAATGCAGCCAAATAGATTGTAAACAGAGAGTCATGTTGACTTATACCTGTGCAAAAAGATCCATTTTAGAGCATCATAGGTTCCTTCGGATGAGCTGCCTACCTAGACAGCATCTTTGGCATGACATACAGCACGCATTTTGGCCAACATTCAAAAGAGCAACGAACCACTGAAACATATGCAAATACTGAGCCAACTGTGAGGAGAAACACAAACACTCAATAAGTGCAGGAGAATCAAGCACAGCTCGTGAGTCAGCAACCTTTTAGGGAATCTAAAGGTGATGATACACGGGGCAACATTTTGAGCAGTGTCGATGTTGCTTGGGCACTTTCCCCTTGAGAATGGGCAACAAATTTCCATCTGGATACTTTAGACAGAAATTTCAATAAATGTTGCCCCGTGTATCACCACATTTAGGGAAGACTTGGAATATAAGCTACATTTGATGTCCTAAAATGCTGTGGATTCACAATGATTTACACCTTTCTGTCCCAAAAATTATTGGTGATTCACACTGATACTTTGACACCCCAAAAATATAGGTGATTGATAAAAGATCTTACAATGCTCCAAAAATGTTGCTGATCCACAAATTATGCCCCAAAAATATTGGTGATTAACAATGATACTTTGATGCCCCAAAAATATTAGTGATTCTCAATGGATCTTATGATGACCCAAAAATACTAGTGAACCTCAATGGATCTTATGATGCCCCAAAAATACTAGTGAACCTCAATGGATCTTATGATGCCCCAAAAATACTAGTGAACCTCAATGGATCTTATGATGCCCCAAAAATACTAGTGAACCTCAATGGATCTTATGATGCCCCAAAAATACTAGTGAACCTCAATGGATCTTATGATGCCCCAAAAATACTAGTGAACCTCAATGGATCTTATGATGCCCCAAAAATACTAGTGAACCTCAATGGATCTTATGATGACCCAAAAATACTAGTGAACCTCAATGGATCTTGTGATACCCCAAAAATACTCGTGATTCTCAATGGATCTTATGATGACCCAAAAAAACTAGTGAACCTCAATGGATCTTATGACGCCCCAAAAATACTAGTGAACCTCAATGGATCTTATGACGCCCCAAAAATACTAGTGAACCTCAATGGATCTTATGACGCCCCAAAAATACTAGTGAACCTCAATGGATCTTATGATGCCCCAAAAATACTAGTGATTCTCAATGGATCTTATGATGCCCCAAAAATACTAGTGAACCTCAATGGATCTTATGATGCCCCAAAAATACTAGTGAACCTCAATGGATCTTATGACGCCCCAAAAATACTAGTGAACCTCAATGGATCTTATGACGCCCCAAAAATATTGATGACTCACAAATTATGCCCTAAAAATATTAGTAATTCAGAACAGCCCAACAATTCTGACTAGGTTCTGACACACAGCCAGATTTTCCTCGAATGGAAACATGTCAAGTCATGGCTTTCCACAAATAATAAAACCCAGCCTGGTCGCCACAGCTACTACTGTAAAGTTACTATACATTAATATGGGACCTCTCTAAAACAGTGTTTGACGGGAAGTTTTACAGTCTGTCAAATGTCTTTACTTTCGTTCTGAGGACAGTGCCTGCTAATAATAATAAGTTAGCGGGGGTTTACTGTATAACGGAGTATAACTAGTGTAGTCGCTGTTGTTTATATCAGCGTAGACGCGGTGACTCTGAGAGGAGCTTCAGCTGAACGCGGTACATATCTAATAAACACCTCACCTCCAGCGCGCCCGTCCTCTCAGATATCGCATCTCATCCACACAGACACACTCTTGGGACGGTTTTCTGTCGTTATTCCCAATCCCGAATCTTCCGTTCACATTTTCCGCTCCGGTTGTGTGTCGGTTTGTTCTGTGGAGCTCCTCCCTTCAGACCGACGCTGGCCGAGGCTCCGCCCATCGAGCAGCACGCATGCGCAGAGGATGATGGGAGATGTAGTTCTGTCATGCACACGCACGCAGACGTTGTAGTTTGTTAACGTCAAACAATACAAACCTAAACAATTGTTGCATACAAATGAAAGAAAGAAAAAGAAGAACGTACACGTACGTAAACATACATAAAATCTTGTATTTAAATAAATAAAAAAATCAACCAGAAAGACATAAATGCTGTTTAAACAGCACTTTTGACATTGAACTACATGGCTGCTGTCACTACTGATGTTTCTGCATTATATGAAACCAAGCCAGCCAAACCAAAGAAGAGAACTGAGATAATTGCAAAAGTCATTATCAGTCAACACTTTACATGGCAAACCACAGAAAACACGTGTCAGGTGTCAGTTCACACATGTACACTGCTGTTAAAGAAGTCTCTTCTGCTCATCAAGGCTGCTTTTATTTGACTAAAAATACAGAAAAAACAGCAATATTGTGAAATATCATTGCAATTTAAAATAATGGTTTTCTATGTTAATATATTTTAAACTGTAATGTATGTCTGTGATGCGCAGCTGTATTTTCAGCATCATTCCTCCAGTCTTCAGTGTCACGTGATCTTCAGAAATCAGTATAATATGCTGATTTAATATCAATATTGGAAACAGTTTTGCTAAAAATATTAAGCAGCACAACGGTTTCCAATATTGATATTAAATCAGCATATTATACTGATTTCTGAAGATCACGTGACACTGAAGACTGCAGTAATGATGCTGAAGATACAGCTGCGCATCACAGAAATACATTACACTTTAACGTATATTAAAATAGAAAACCAGTATTTTAAAATGGAAATAATATTTGACAATAATACTGTTTTTTTCTGTATTTTTGGGCAAATACATGCAGCCTTGATGAACAGAAGAGACTTTTCTTTAAAACACAAGAACAATCTTAAGATCCCAAACTTTTGAACAGCAGCATACATGTTTGCTTGGATGCATTTTCACGAATAACCCAGCTAACGGAATGTTCTCACATCTAACGTTTTTTACACGTTATATAAATGTTAGGATAAAACTTTTTTAAAGGGGTCATAGATATGCTACATGCACTTTTACAAGTTGTTTGAACTGAAATGTGTGTAGGCAGTGTGTGTACACAACCTCCCTATAATGATAAAAATCCACCCGGTGTTTTTTTTAAAATCTGGTTAAATGTTTCCCCCTTTCTCAAATCGAGCCGGTCTCAGATGCCTGTCTGTGTGACGTCATACAGACAGGCCCCTCCCACAATAGTTTGACTGACAGTAGTGTTTCAGCACAGACTGGACTGGTGTCTTACCTTAGCTCCGCCCTGAGTGAC
>NW_015507544.1:0-5626 GCF_001515645.1 Sinocyclocheilus grahami | reverse complement strand
ACAGACAGGCCCCTCCCACAATAGTTTGACTGACAGTAGTGTTTCAGCACAGACTGGACTGGTGTCTTACCTTAGCTCCGCCCTGAGTGACGTCACACAGACAGGCCCCTCCCACAATAGTTTGACTGACAGTAGTGTTTCAGCACAGACTGGACTGGTGTCTTACCTTAGCTCCGCCCTGAGTGACGTCACACAGACAGGCCCCTCCCACAATAGTTTGACTGACAGTAGTGTTTCAGCACAGACTGGACTGGTGTCTTACCTTAGCTCCGCCCTGAGTGACTGTCATCAGTCCGCCATTGTTTCACCGCCGGAGCAGATGTAGACAAGAATGACTCCTGAGTGATTGAGGTCTTCTGTTGTTGGATGTAATAATGAACATCTGAGCCGCTGAAGATGCAGTGGATTACATTGTTTCTGCTTCCCGATCTACATAAACGCGTCTATGTTCGCGCGAATCATTCATGATCCAGCCTCATCTACAGAAGAAGTGAGTATAATGCTTCGCAAATCACTTTTCCTAATAATGTGCTAATTAACAAGTTTCAGGATGAATGCGGCTAAAGTAAACAGTCTCTCTGAGAGCGGCTCGGAAGAGAGGGGCGGAGTCAGCAGAGCTCATTAACATTTAAAGGAAAATGCTACAAAACTGCTTGCTCTGAAAAGAGCTGTTTTTGACAGGGTAAAAAAGTGTATTTTACACTACTACCATTGAGACATGTTAACCAAACGATGTTACAGACTTTTCATTAAGACCCTAAAGAATCATATCAACTTGTGGAAAATGGGCATCCTCCCTTTAAGGTAATGTTTATGGAACGTTCTTATAACGTTATTATTTGACACATTCTCATAACATTGAGAGAAATGTTTTTTAGAACATTCTCAGAACTTATTTGCATGCTCTAAGAAACGTTTTTGTAACATTTAAATAACGTTACAAACAACAAGAAAACGAGACATTTTAACATTCTTAGAATATAAAAAATTAACGTTCAAATAATAATATATTTTGGTTGAAAATATAGTTAGCAGAACATTGTGAGAAACATTTTTGTAACATTTGAATAATGTTTTAATCACTACAAGAAAACTGGTCATTTTAATGTTCTAGAATCATTTCAAAACAATGTTCTCGCAATGTTTTTATAAACTAAATTTGTTACCTAAGAACAAATAGTATATCCTAGAAACCAACTAACTGTTATGAACAAATGTTCTTCCAGTAATGCTAATAGAATGTTTATTTAGAGTAATGTGGTCTGTAATAATGTTTGCACAAAAAACATTTATGCAACATTCATAGAACATTTTATTTCTGAAATGTTTTAATTGGATGTTCATCTAATGTTTTTTTAATTATATTACTTGCTCCAGAACGTTCAGAGAACATTAATAGTAACATTCCCATAACGTTTGCAAAATTATAAAATTGAATGTTACTTTAACGTTTGCAACAGAACGTTCAGAAACAATGCTTTCATAACTTAATGGGGATGTTGGGAAGCAAAACCTTCTTAGAGCACATTTCTTTCTTGGCTGTATCTATGAGTGTATTTGTTGTGATCCTCAGATGGCTTGTGTTTCTCGTTAAAGCTTGTGTTAAAATCACAGTGACAATTTCAGAACAAAAAAGCACATCAGATGCTTGTGACAAACAAGAGAGCATCAGTGTGACGTGGAAGAGAGAGAGATAATAAGTAAACAATCACATGAGGGACAATTATTATCAGGTAAAGCAGAAGATGAAGAGAGGAATAATTACAGTCAATCAGAGGCTGAAGACTCGTCTGAACCGCACACAATCTCTCTCTGTGTCTCTGTTCGGTGTCCAGCGACGGGTTTGTCATCACTCTGACCTCTGAAGTGTAAAGGTCAAAGGTTAACGGTGCTCTGACCTCTCATCTCCGTCCTGTCGCCAGCACTGCAAACTGAGCAAACGAAAACTGTGTGCTTCTTAATGTATGAGGATGATTGATATTGTTAGTAATATCTCCAGATGAACACTTACTGCACTGAAGCAGCTCAGCTTTACTTGATTCTCCATCAATCATGTTTTAGAGTCTCAAATCTGATCCTCAGGATCTTTTGAGGAGCGTTTGTTTCCAGAAGCTTTACTTTCACTGTTCCTCAGCGGAGGAATGATCTTCACAAGCCTCCAGAACATCTCACATCTTCTGAGGAGCCTTTATTTCTTCAGCTCTCAATCACTGCGTTATATGTTTGGAGCATTTCAATCTCATCTCACTGAGACAGATTACTGGAGATATAGAGCCACCACTGATATCTAGATCATTTTATGTCAGTATCTGCTGCACTGTTATAAAGATCTCACTGATTTACAGCACAAGACTTGATTCTCCATCAATCATGTTTTAGAGTCTCAAATCTGATCCTCAGGATCTTTTGAGGAGCGTTTGTTTCCAGAAGCTTTACTTTCACTGTTCCTCAGCGGAGGAATGATCTTCACAAGCCTCCAGAACATCTCACATCTTCTGAGGAGCCTTTATTTCTTCAGCTCTCAATCACTGCGTTATATGTTTGGAGCATTTCAATCTCATCTCACTGAGACAGATTACTGGAGATACAGAGTGATGACTGATATTTAGATCATTTTATGTCAGTATCTGCTCTACTGTTATAAACATCTCACTGATTTACAGCACAAGCAGCAGAATTTCATCATGTAAATATCAGCATCTGCAGCAAATTGTACAATTTCTCTCAGTTTGAGTCTCTGAATAAAATTGAGCTGTTTTTTCCTCCATATTCTCAGGAGATTTTACTAACTGTCTGGCTTTACAGGGTTAACTAACATCTTTAATTTCTCTTGAGGAATTTATAAGGAATGTCTGAGACCAAGCTGATATTTTAGATAAATAACTGGGAACTGAATGCAGGTACATGAGTCCCCAGACGTGTGTGTTTGAGGGTTTGTGGTGGAGTGTAAGTGTGTGTTGAGTCTTATCAGCAGTATTTGGGCTCTTTCACCCTGAGCACTCTGTCTGTTTTGACTGCGGTGTTTCAGATTATATCAGTGTGTGGAGACAGACTGCTTGAGTTCTTCTAACAGCAGTTTCTCACCGCCGCAGCCCTGCATCACACCTGATACTGTCACCCTCACGTTTAACAGGTCGGGTCACCTCGCATCCAAAACCTCTCACACTGCGGCTTATACAAACTCTCTTAAGTAATTTGATCTTGTTTGAAGGATGTTTAGAGTCTAGTTCAAAGACACAGATTAAGAAATCAGAGTTTGCAATGTATTAAGAGTTTCCCCATGCCTCCTCTGCTTCTCAAATATCTTTTCAATATGCAAGTCCAAAAATTCTGAACATTAGCATGCAAAAAAAAAAGATGTTTAAAGATGTTCTGCACATATGCTTTTCTACAGCATGTCTGAACTGACTATCAATGTTCTTTCAAAGTTATGAATAAACATTCCTCCAGTAATGTTAACAGAACGCTCATTCAAATGTATCTGGTCTTCAATAACCCAGCTAACAGGGAACATTCTCACAGCTTTCACTAACGTTTTTTTTTTTTACTTATAGAAATGTTAAGAAAATGTTCTTAAAGTAATGTTTATGGAATATTCTTAAAACCGTATTAGTATTTGATATACGTTCTTATAACATCGATAACAGGTCGGGTCACCTCGCATCCAAAACCTCTCACACTGCGGCTTATACAAACTCTCTTAAGTAATTTGATCTTGTTTGAAGGATGTTTAGAGTCTAGTTCAAAGACACAGATTAAGAAATCAGAGTTTGCAATGTATTAAGAGTTTCCCCATGCCTCCTCTGCTTCTCAAATATCTTTTCAATATGCAAGTCCAAAAATTCTGAACATTAGCATGCAAAAAAAAAAGATGTTTAAAGATGTTCTGCACATATGCTTTTCTACATGCAAAAAAAAAAGATGTTTAAAGATGTTCTGCACATATGCTTTTCTACAGCATGTCTGAACTGACTATCAATGTTCTTTCAAAGTTATGAATAAACATTCCTCCAGTAATGTTAACAGAACGCTCATTCAAATGTATCTGGTCTTCAATAACCCAGCTAACAGGGAACATTCTCACAGCTTTCACTAACATTTTTTTTTTTTACTTATAGAAATGTTAAGAAAATGTTCTTAAAGTAATGTTTATGGAATATTCTTAAAACCGTATTAGTATTTGATATACGTTCTTATAACATCGAGAGAAAACATTCTGAGATCAACATTCTAAAATTATCCTGAACATTCTAAGAAACCGATTTTGCAACTTTTAAATAACATTCTAATCGCGACAAGAAAACTGGACATGTTAATGTACTTGCAATATTAAAAATAAACGTTCAAATAACATCTGTTACATATTGGGGGGAAATTAAGTTAGTAGAATATTCTAAGAAACGTTTTTGTATCTTTTAAGTAATGTTATAATCACAAGAACAAGAAGAAACTGGACATTTCATCGTTTTAGAAACATTTGGAAAACAATGCTCCCACAACGTTTCTACAACCTAAATGGGAATGTTCCAAACAATTTGCACTAAAATGTTAATTTACTACATGTTTCAAAACGTTTCAGAGAACTTTCCAAAGTAACGTTCCCATAACATTTGCAAAATTATAAAATGGAATGTTCTTATGGGATTTATGGGATTGTCACACACGTCTGAGCAAAATCGATCAGTGCCAGCCATCAGTGAACTGACTGCGCAGACTTTTTAAAACACTTTAGCATGAATCACCTTTTAAAAGCTGCAGAGGAAACACATCAAATCATCATGCATTGTTATTCCATTAACTGGAAGGATAACACAATCACCGCGGCATTAATGGAGACCAGTGTCTCTCGGTCTGTCTGTCAGAGACCAGAGAGAAGATTAGACACGTCCACAATCTGTCTGAACAGTCACGTCTTTTCATGCACTCTTAAAAAACACAGGCTCCAGAAACGGCTTTTCACAGCGATGCCATAGAAGAACCATTTTTTCTTATAGTGTAAAAACTTGAAAAATCCAAAGAACCTTTTTCTAAAAGAATGCTTTTTGCAATGGAAAGGTTCTAAAGGTTCTTCATGGAACCATCAATGCCAATAAAGAACCTTTATTTTTCAGAGTGTTTGCATTCATTATTCTTTGCTTTAATTTATTAGTATAGATTGAAAAGACTTTGTGAGACACTTCAGGACTTGAAGGCTGGAAGCATTAACACTAAAGCAAGCGGCTGCTGCGTGCATGGTTTAGCATGACAGAATGCCAGCAAAGAGTGCTGCATTTATAATCTCTAAAAGACATCTCAGTTCATCGCAATCTCACAAATCTCTGTTATAACACAATAAATATATGCATAATGAATCGTTCATAATGTCTACAATTCGTGTGTTATAATGAGAGCAAGGGGTGGAGTCCGGTGGCCGCACGCGCTCCCCTCTTGGACCAGGGCATGAGGGGCGGCGGCTTCTTCTGAGCGGCTTCGTCTTCCTTGGCCCACGACGCTTCCTGGGGATAAACGGCCTGGCATCTTGGCCCATCAGCCGTATAACGGGTGCGGTTCTCGTCCAGACCACGGGTCCGGCAGCTCACGGCTCTGGCGGCACGGGAGTCCCTCTACGCACCCTTCCTGGACCCAC
>NW_015507543.1:63427-63976 GCF_001515645.1 Sinocyclocheilus grahami | reverse complement strand
GTAATCATAGAGCACATCAGGTCATCTGTAATGTATCTGCTTGTTTTACACTGTTTGGCCACCAGGTGGTATTGTGAGCAAATTAAGCTTCGAGAAATGAACCCTTTTGTGAACCACTTTGATTAAAACGTCTCAGGTTACGTATGTAACCCTGGTTCCTCGAGGGAACGAGATGCTGCGTCGAGAACGCTAGGGGAACGCCTTCAGTGACCCACGCTCTGAATCACATGTGAAATCAGTCCAATAGCTGAGCGGGACGTCACGGCGGATGACGTCATGACCGGGAAGCTATAAACGCATGTGCGGGGGAGCCAGTGTCAGCTTCTAGGAATGAAGCAAGCGCCGGCAGGGACGCCGGAAGTATGGCACCGAGACGCAGCGTCTCGTTCCCTCGAGGAACCAGGGTTACATACATAACCTGAGACGTTCCTCTTCAGGAACTCGAGCTGCGTTGAGGGGAACGGGAATGCCCACGTCGCCAGACTTCCAAATCTCTGCCTAGTTTGGAAGACTGCACAGCTAGGGCGAGAGAACAAAAGAGCCCGGAGT
>NW_015507543.1:61235-62290 GCF_001515645.1 Sinocyclocheilus grahami | reverse complement strand
TTGGGTACTTTCAATTGGGAGGTGGTTGTCCTGAACCATAACCCCCAAATTTCAATTTAGGAAAATTATATTGAAATAATTTTTGCATTGCTTTTTCCATTGTTGTTTTTAAAACTATCTTTTTGATTATTTTAAAAAGTGAAGTAAAAAAAAAAAAAAACATTTATTTTATATTTTCTTTGTAAATTATGAAACTATTTAAAAAAAAAATGTGTCCCGCATTTCCACATCACTACCCAAACAGTGCTGAGACTGAAATTAACAACAGCCCTACATTTATGATCAGGAAATATTTATGTCTCTCTCATAGCTCTGATAACGATTGTGCCACCACTGTAGGGGTCTCATGTACAGCCGGCCAAGAGTTATCACGTTGGACACAGCTGTCATCAGTCCAAGCAGTCTGGAACTGCTTGACAGTGAGTGACCGGCCTTCTCTTACTCTCGCGACTGAGGTGAGGATCAACTCGATCCGAGCAGGAGACATACATGCCTGCATCATGGTCGAATCACACACCACACCCAGATAAGTGGTTCTCTGTACTGGAGAAAGCACACTTTTCTTGGCGTTAAGTCTTAACCCCAGCTCTTTCGTGTGAGCGAGAACGACATCTCGATGTCGAACCGCCATCCGCTCTGACTGAGCTAATATCAACCAATCGTCGATGTGGTTGAGTCGTGAAAGTGTGGGGTGAGAGTGCAAGGCCTAAGGAAGAACCAGTATTGGTAGGCTTTTGCCCCCAAAAACGAACCTCAGGAACTTCCTGTGATGAGGAAGGATGGAGATATGAAAATATGCGTCTTTCAGATCGATCGTGACAAACCAGTCCTCGGACCTGATCTGAGACACGACTCGTTTGAGTGTGAGCATTCTGAACTTCAGTCGCATGACTGAGCGGTTCAATAGGCGCAGATCTAAAATGGGACGCAACCCCCCACCATCCTTCTTCGGAACAATGAAGTACCGGCTGTAGAACCCGGAGTCTGTCTCGTGCGGAGGGACCACCTCGATGGCCTCCTTCCTTAAGAGAGTAACTACTTCTTGTTCTAATACC
>NW_015507543.1:58928-59159 GCF_001515645.1 Sinocyclocheilus grahami | reverse complement strand
TTGTGGTGCGCTTAGAGCAGCTAGCTCAGTGCCCTGAAGCAGCGGACTGGCAGGGGACGGCCGTACTAGCTGCTCTAGATACCTCCGTAGAGGTAGCAAGCCTCTTAGTACCGCTACGTTTCCTGACGGTAACTGAGAGAAGCGCTCACCGGAGACCGCTGCGCCCTGGAACACGGCAGGGTTGGCAGACCGACCTCCTGAGGGCACTGAGGAGAGACGGGCACCGTGTAA
>NW_015507543.1:56154-58859 GCF_001515645.1 Sinocyclocheilus grahami | reverse complement strand
GAAGACTATCCAGCGAGAATGACGGTCCGCAGACCCGCCTTCTGCTAGAAGCCTTCGGCCTGGGAGCGCCACTCTGACTCTAGACTTTGCGGAGTATGAGAAGTGAGGCCCCCAGAATGAGGGGCTGGATCACGGTGGGTTGGGACTGCTCCGTTTTCCCTGCAGCCCCTGCTAACCGCCTCAACCTCCTCAAAGGAAGAAAGGTTAACCAACCAGATGAGTAAATACGGTCTAGTGTAGTAAGATTCACATCAAAAACCGAAATGATGTAATATATGCGCTGTGCGCGAGCCATTCAGTCACATGATCAACATCAATCTCCTTGACAAACAAACGAGCTCTAAATCTAGTGAACACGGGTGGAGATAGGAAGAGCCGTCTCCAACCCGTCTGCTAGATCATGAGCGATCTCCGCGTTCTCAGTCGCCGCCGTGCCTCAGCAGCAGCGGGACCGCAATCGCAAGATCGCAGCTCAAGTTCCTGAAGAGGAATCGACGACTCATTCAGAGCCCTTTTAAGTTCAACTAAGTTTATCTATGGATGCCTCTCAAACGGAAGGCTGCATCCTACGAAGGCTGCACACATTTAAATTCACGAAAATAAACTGAAAGAATGAGTCGGTACTGATCATCTGAATTTTAGGATGCAGCCTTCCGTTTGAGAAGCACCATTCACCTCCCTCATGCTCGCTAAAAGCCGTAATTACGAGAGTTGTTAGATTAAAGATTATTTTCATGTTTATATTTTTATTACCATTCGCCTCCCTCGTGCTCGCTAAAAGTGATTAGTACGGTGGCCGAGAAGTGCAAAGCAGATCACAATTCTGAAAACAAAATAACAAATTACAAACGCAAATGCAAGTCTAAAAAACAAAATAACAATTCAGAAAGCACAACAACAATTCAGAAAACATTATAATAAGTCAGAAAACACAATGACAAATTCGAAAACAAAATAACAAGTCAGAAAACACAATGACAAATCTGAAAACAAATTTAGAAGTCAGAAAACACAACGACAAATCAGACAAACCGGAAAAGGTAGGTATAGTTTGAGACAGCGCCATTGGTTTGGGATTACTCACCGCTGACTGGACGAGACATCTGTCAATCAACGTATACAGGGAAAAACCAGTCGAAGAACAGCAGAGTCGTGGTAGAAAGTTCGGAGATGGTATTAAAGTAGCTCAATTTAAATGTATTGTATGAATTGCCCTTACTCTGGAATAAAAAAAATATGGGGTGTCTATTTACATTTAGTTAAAAGTGGCTGTGAATCATCAGTGGCGCAGATGGATAAGTGCGTGCCTTTGACTTTTTGACGCAATCGACCTGGGTTCGATCCCGCCTTTTGCCGAAAAAGTTTTTTTTCTCCCTTTTCAAATCTCGTATCACATCGTAAAGGCATTTATTTTCAATAAAAATTAAGGAAATAATCAAAAATGTGAAAATAAAGTATCGGGTAGGGAGGGCTTTATTGTACTAATAAGGTGGCATCCATTTAATAATTAAAATTATAATTTACACTCAATATGTTATTATTGCATACTGTTTTATAATGTACTACAATACTGAAGTGCAGATAATTGCCACTATTTGCGACAAGTAGTATACTTGAAAGCAGAAATCATCTCAGGTTACTTATGTAACCATGGTTCCCTGAGTAGGGAACGAGACACTGCGTCCTCTAGGGGTCGCTATGGGGGATGCCTCGTCGTGACCCGTGTCTGAAGCATACATTGAAAAAACAGCCATGAAGTCACTACCGGTGTGACTATAGTATAAATAGGCGCCTGGAGCTACACATCATTCACTTCTTCGTCTGAAGCTTGCGTCTGCAGCATGGCAAGAAACCTAGAGGACGCAGTGTCTCGTTCCCTACTCAGGGAACCATGGTTACATAAGTAACCTGAGACGTTCCCTTTCATGGGAACTTCGAACTGCGTCCTCTAGGGGTCGCTATGGGGAACGGTATACCCACGCCACCATGCTGAGGGGAGTGCAAGCCAGAACCATGGCGAGCACTAAGTACCAACTCTACCATTTTGCTATGGGAGTCGTCCCTGGGACGTTAGACGGCTGTCAGTGACGTTATTCCCTACGGCCAAAGGCCTAGGCTACATACCCCAAAATACTTACCTGTTAGGGCCAGACTCCTGGGCCCGGGGTAGAGCTCAAGGCTTGGAATCAGAAATAGATTCCTTAAAGGGAATACGACCCAGAGCCTAGAATCATACTAGTCTTGGCCTGTCACACGTTTCTCTTTGTATGTGCTGAAGGAACTGTCTCAACAGACCCTTAGTAGCAACACCCTGTTAAGTAGGTATCCAGGGGATACATAGGAGGAGTGGTGCCCAAGGCGGAAACGGGGTTTTAAACCACTCAAAAAGAGCACAAAGTCTTTGCACGTAGCTCTTACCATACAGGATTTTAGAAAAGTGGGCAAAGCATAACGTGCACACACTTGAATACAGTTCTAGGGTTTCTCGTGGCACCCTGAAAGAGCAGCCCATAGATAGAAATAGCGTATCCCCAAATGCTATGTCTAAGGCTATAATGCTGGAGTGGCTAGCAGTAAATCTGTAGCTGAGGGAGCAACATCCAGCTCACAATCAAGAGGGAGCTCAACCTACAGCATGTTCCCATTGTGGAACAGCTAGCAGTTATTCAGCTGAGGGAGCAACACACTCAGTTCTCAATCCGAGA